>NC_053026.1:92031369-92303653 GCF_003073215.2 Triticum urartu
GTCAGTTTCTCTCGGAGCAGCCAACCAGCTAGTGGTTGTAGGGGCGGCTATTTATAGCCTAGGGAGCAGCCCAACATGATAAGACATAAATGCCCTTCAATGATATGACCGTTAGGTGGATAGATATTTTGGGACAGCTGGCGCATAGCACAGCAACGGTCGGAATTTTGAGTAGTAAAATCCTCAGGGCTATCATGTTCCTCACTGTGTAGGCAATCCGCACTGGCGAATTCCTAACTCCTCAGTCAGGACAAATTCCTCAGAGACCAGAAGAACTTCGTCTCTGTCACTGAAGAAATTGACTGAACTGTATGAGATTTCCAATGGCTTCACTCGAAGGGATTGGTAGGTGTAGGATTTTGAGTTGAGCATCACATGGAAATTTTTCCTTAGTATTTCCTCGACCCCCTTTAACAGTACGGTGTTTCCTATGACTCAAGAAAGAGAAAAACAAAACTATGAAAATGAAAGTCTTCACGCTTCATATTCCTCAAATGAATACCAAGTCTTCACGGTCACACCATTTTCTTCACTTTCAAAGTCTTCATGAAAGTCTTCAGAAATACCAAAATCTTCAGTCGAAGATATTCATTTTTAGGGGTCGACTTTTCCTGTAAATATCAAACTCCTCATAGACTTATAGACATGTGTACACTCACAAACGCATTAGTCCCTTAACCTATAAGTCTTCAATACACCAAAATCACTAAGGGGCACTAGATGCACTTACAGTAGCTGCATCAAGGCATTCTACTGCTGGATCAACTGGGTGAGCTCCGGTGGAAAGACAAATCCGGGGTCACGTCTCAGAGGCATCTGATAGGTTTAGAGGGGAGAGATTAGAATAGAGTGGGGGTCTAAGGAGAAATCACTACCGATATGCACATGAGACAAACACATTCATATCACACCACTTAATTCAAACAAGGGCATACAATCGATCTAGCTATTGTTACAAAATACTCGGACTACTACTATATACATGGGGGAATACTACTGATAATATGGTGGTCGACTAGAAATTTTGATCGGAAGAAGACTCCATGATGTCTGCTCCAGCTTCGCCTTCGTAATCATCATCACTGTCGGGGTCGGAGTCGGTGTCATCGATGATGATGTAGTCCTCAGGATGGTTGTCCTCTCCTGGCGCAGGGTCTCCCATGAATACTCCTAGCTTCTTCTCTAGGTCTTCATTCTTCTCCAGTAGTACTGCAATTTCCTCTTCATATCCATCGCGTGTAGACTTGAGTTCCTCTTCTAACTCCATGTTCCTGTTCATCACCTTCTTCAGGTCTATCATGCTGGCGCACATCTGGTTCTCCTGACGACGAATGTGTTGGTTTAACTCCTGGATGTAGGCTGCAATGGACTTGTCCCTCCTGGTGCAAATCATCTCCCATTGCTCATCTCGGCGTCCACATATCTGGTAGATGGTGTCCTTAAGGTCCTTGTGGTATACTTCGCCGATGCGTCCCATGGCGATGTGAGCTGCCATGCTCTTTCCTAGACTCCAGGTTGGTGCACCAAAGGAAAACTCTATGGGCTCAGTGTCTGGTGTGAAAGTCCTTCCTGGAACATGTACTCGAATTGCCCTTCGCTCTTCTTTGGGTAGAGTGGTGGTGCAGGTCCCGGTGAAGCTCGGTATTCCGATGTTCAGGTATCTAGTGGCTTCCTTCAAGTGTCGTCCAAAAGGAGTGTCTTCATTTGGTTGAGCAAACTTGTTCCTTGGGTCCGCCATCTATAGAGTGGAAAGTGGAAAAGAGTCAGAAATGAGTAGAGAAGAGTGTCATATGGCTTATCTTAGTGGTCGCGTCCTACAGTCAGCGTGGGCTCTGATACCATCTTGTAGCGATCCAACCTCAAACGGTCAAATCTCTGTGTATAAGTGTCATCCCTGGATTGGTAATGCTGACACACGGTACTTGAAGGATTTATAACAGAGTTCAATCACACACTTATTACATCAAATTTCTAAAAGAGAGTACTTATTACAATAATATGGCCGAAGGCCATCTAATGAAGATAACAACGGAAGCTTCGAAGGTAAAATGAGTCCATCAACTCCAACGGCATAGCTGAGTGCACAACAACGACCTAGCGCACCTTACTCTTCGTCTGAAAACTCTACAACATAATACGTTGCAGCCTGTGTAGGTCAGCACAAGGAATATGCTGGCAAGACAACACTATAGATCAATGAACAAGTAACAGCTATAACTATATGCATATACGGCCGGTGATTATTTTTCCGGAAAGCTAGTTTTTCCCTACAACAAAGGAATATATTATATTTAACTACAAGGTTGGTTGAAAAACATTGAGAATGGTAACCCCATCTCAATCCCAAAATCAATAATCATTAACCCAACAAGTTAATTAAGTAAAGTGATGAGATCAACATAGTAATTCAAGCACCAGATACTCAAGATGTCCATAACCGGGGACACGGCTAACCATGATTAGTTTATACACTCTGCAGAGTTTGCGCACTTTTCCCCACAAGACTTGATCTCCTCCATTGTATTTCTCACACTGCATGATGTTTGAGAAACGGATGACCGAGACACAGTCTTTCCGAAGAGGTCACCTTAACCGATAGATAGGCCGGTACACCTACAATCCCCTACATGTGCTAGCCCATCATGGAAAGGGTTCCCACAACTTACTCAACCATGCCAGAGCCCATAATGGCTTGTGGCTGCACACGAAAGTTTCCAGCATGAATAACATAATGATCCCTTTGAGCCTGGGTGGCAAACCATAGGAAAAATCACACAGATACCCCAGGATTCTCCTTTGGACAGCACTGGATTTCCCCAGGTGCCCACAAACCAATCCACCCAGATGTGTGTTAAAGTAGCCACCTTAAGTAAACCCTTAGTTCATAATAATACTCACAATTTTCATGAATCACTCAAACCAAACCACATCTACGAGCATAGCATAGCAAAGTATAATAAGCGTAACATAGTAACTCCCAAGGTTTGAATAAAGGGCAATAGGTACTACCTCAACAACTACTTCCCAAAACCCACATGTTAAACAGATCCTACTCATGCAATGTATGAGGATTGAGACTAATGCATAAAAACTAGGTAATAAGGGATATAATCAAAGTGTTACTTGCCTTGCCGACGATCTAAAAACCCTAGTGACCCGTAGTAACACGCTTCGCACTCCGAAAACTCTACCGTGAACAAACAATAGCATACATAAGCAATCAAGCATAATATGCAAGGGTAGAACTCAAATGAAAAGATCCAAACTGAAAGTTCAACTAAAGAGCTTCGATTTGCAAAAAGAATCAACCAAATTGGAGTTACGAAACTCAAACTACGACCAAAAAAAGTTCAAATTCAAATCTGCTTGCAACCAAATTTTAAATTGTCAAAACCATGTTCAAGTTGGTTATCTCGAAAGAGGGGAACAAGACGAAGATTTTGGCGTTGGTTTCACTGGGTTTGGACAAGCGAGCAAAAAGTTGCGAGGGTTTGAAGATCAGGGACTGATCTGTGATAAAATTAATCGTGGATAGATCCCTGGCCGAAAATAAAATAAAAGAAAAACCCTAACGCACGAACGTTCGCTATGAAACCCTAATGAATGAATGTGTTCGCTACAGAGTAATAACAGACGAACGTCCGCACTTTAGATCCATCCGGAAGACCGAAAGAAAACCCTAACTTCTAAAAAAACGGAAGATAAACCGGGAAAAAACCGAAGAAACCGGGATCGGTTTTACCGGTTCGGCGGGGGCGGTGGTCAACGACAGCGGCGGTGGCTCCAGCACGGGCGAGGCAGGGGCGGCGGCGGCTCGCTGCGTGGGCGACGGTGCAGTGCCGCGAGCGAGGTGCGGCAGCGACGGCGGGCGGCACAAGTGGCGGCGGAGACGCACAGAAGCGGCGGCGGGCGGCGCTGGCGGCGGGCGACGGTGGTGCGGGGCTTGCGGCGGCGAGGCAAAGTGAGGAGGTGGCGGGGGTCGGCGGCTTATAAGGGTGAGGAGGGCTGCCTTGCGGGAGGGCGGCCAGGGGAGTCCGAGCCAGACTCCTCGGCGTTCGTGCGGCGGCGCGGGAGGAAGGCGGCGGCGCGTGGCGGGCCGGCCTGCTCGACTGGGCTTCGGCCCAGTCAGGCAGGAAACTTTTTTTAAATAAAATTTCACCCCAAGAAAATCCTAATAAATTATAAAAAAATTTCTAAAAATACCAGAAACAATTTCACCGTCTAAACCTATTGTGTAGATCAAAGTGAACATTTTTCTGGCCTAAAAATGCAATTTTCAAAAATGCATATTTTCCTAAATTCAAATAAAATAGCAAATAAAGTCCAAATAAAATTTTAGTTTGATTTTAAATTGTTTTCCCCAATATTCTTTTCTTTTGAAGAAGTTATATTATCTTCTATCTTTTATTTTTAATATTGGAAATAATTGGAGAGAAAAATATTAAAATCAAAATGATCCCCTTTTCTAATTTGATAAAATTCAAATATGAAAATTTATGAAATCTCCAACTCTCTCCTTGGGTCCTTGAGTTGCTTAAGATTTCTAGGATCACAACCAAATATGCAAATAAAATATGATATGCATATGATGACCTATGTGTAACATTCAAATTGAAAATTGAGATGTTACACCGTTGATGGTAACATTCACCGGTGGGATGTTGCCTTCGGCAAGCCTTGCAAACACCGGCAAGCGTCGAAGCACGTTGATATCATTGTGTGATCCGGCCATGTCAAAGAAAGAGTGCCAGATCCAGAGATCTTGTGATGCCACGGCCTCAAGTATGACTGTGCAAGCCCTGACATGGCCCTTACATTGTCCTTGCCAAGCAGAAGGGCAGTTCTTTCACTCCCAGTGCATGCAGTCTATACTACCAAGCATCCCTGGGAAGCCCCTGCTGGCATTCATAGCCAACAAGCGGGATGTACCTTAAGGAGTCGGCTCTCTCAAGTATTGAGGGCCAAACGCAGCAATCACAGCCCTGCAGAACTTGTACAAGGAGCCTAGGCATGTAGACTCGCTCATATGGACGTACTCAATGAGATCACCAGGCACTCCGTATGCAAGCATCCGGACGGCTACAGTGCATTTCTGATAAAAGGAGAAGCCAATCTTTCCAAAGGCATCCTCTTTGCACTCGAAATAGTCATCATATCCGATCACCCCCTCTCTAATACGGTTGAGAAGATGCCTACTCATGCGGAAACAACGCCGGAATTTCTGATGTTTGAACAGTGAGTTCGTTGTGTCAAAGTAGTTCTTCCAAAGAAGGAAATGCCCGCTCTCTCGGTTGTGATTCAACACAGGTAGGTGCTCCGGAATGGAGCCATGGAACAACATTCGCTGGCTATTGAGGTGGTGATGGACTAACACGGCAGCCAAGATCTCCTCCTCCACATCAGAAGAGGAATCATCGGAGTCAAAAAGGAAATTATGGAAAAAGAACTCGTCGGCGGAGTACATTTTGTACCTTGGTAAACTCTCAAATAGCTTGCGGGCGCCGACGAAGGAGCCGGCCGGCGAAGGGAGTCGCGCCGCCCTTAGACCAGCTGGCTACCCTAGCGGCGTCCGATGAGCGTGCCGGTGTCAGGACGAAGGAGCTGTCGGGGCGGCGAGGCGGCTTCCTGGTCACAGCTATGTCAGGGAGGTGGGGGTGGGAAGCTTTCGAAGCCCCGGCGATGAGACGATGATGGCGGCGACGTGGGAGGTGGCGGCGTTGGAGGAGGGGGATGTTGCGGCACCGACAGCTGGCAGAGGCACCGGAAAATGGGCGGTGGTGGCGTCGACGAAGGAGGCGAGCGAGGGTTTGCTGTTGGAATGAAAGAGGATGACCAATGTGCCACCAACTAGCGGGTCAGAGGAAGGAGTAGGCGGTCACCACGCGCATTTGTTTTGTGTCTACACCGACGCAAATGAGACTCGAAGGTCGGAAATGGATCGGCAGGCGGACGAAAAGTGAACGCGCATTGGTTTGAATCGATTTGTTGGGCTGATTTTTTTGTCCATGCTGCCGACCCAAACGAACATGCATAGTCGAAATTGGTCGCCGCTCTGGAGTTGCTCTTGCACTAACTGACTAAGGCTCAGTTCTTTTCCAGTTTATGGGAGGCTTATGGCGAATATTAAGCTCAAGCCCAAAAGAATTCGTTTAGCTGTGATTTGCTTAATTTCTAGCGGCAGCCGCTTCCTTCACGTTTGAGATAAACCAGCGATGAGCAGCTTCCCGAGCACAGCCTTTTAAAAAGTGAAGCGGTATTTCTCCTTGCCCTTTTTGTTGCTTGTATTTACGAAAAAACTGCCACCGCTCAGCCAACAGAACAAAACGCCCCTGTCCCATGCGGCCATGCAAATAATAATCCACGTACATAACAATGCCTCAAGGGATATTATGGACTTTTCACTAGTTTATCAGAAAATATGCTAAACAAATAGAAACAGAAAAGAATTGGATGGCTTATTTCAAGGGAGCTTATTCTCACTGCAGCTTCTCACGGGCTTAATTTAACTGCAGCTTATGCACAAGCCACAGCTCAAAAGAACTGGCCCTAACAGTCAAACGGCTACTGATACAAGTGTGCGACCCTTTCCAGTCTGCGTTTCCGGTGCCACATTTCCCTCGCGAATCCGGTTTCTTGGGAATATTCTCCCGTATCTACCCGCAGTCTCCAGTGTCAGCACACCTCAATGATTTGTTGGAGATATAAATCCGCGTCCCTTTCTTTCTTGGTTCGCTCCGAGAAGACCCTGAAGCCGCCGCCTTTTCCCGGAATCATTCCTCGGTTCGGATTTTCTTGAACTTCTGAAGGTGGGAAGAGCATGAGGCCGTGGGCATGGGTGGCGGCCGTCACATGGATGGCTGCCTGCTCCGCCGCGGCGGCCCACGGCGAGCAGCCGCTGTCGATGATCGCCGTCGAGAGGACCACCCTCGCCGTCGACGACGCGGCGCACGTCAAGGCGTCCCCTGCGGTTCTTGGACTGGAGGGCCAGTACAGTGGATGGGTGGAGGTGGAGTTCTTCCATCCCGACCCCTCCGGCGATGACTGGATCGGAGTCTTCTCTCCTGCCAATTTCAGGTAACAGCAGTCCAGTAGTATTGGCTATTCTGCTACTACTTATCATCCACATTTACACGTTACGCAATTGCAGCACAAACTCAACAGTTTTTTCGGACATATTCAGCATGAACTCAATGCATTCAGACATATTTTGGATAGATTTCTTCTGTCCCAAGTTCAGAAAAAAATCAGTTCAGATGGAGTACTTGAAATGGCAAAGCATAGGATTTGACTCTGTTCTGTTTCTCTTGTTTGCAAATTTTCAGTGCCGCGATTTGTGAGCCTGAGAATAAGAGGCAATATCCTCCAGTGCTATGCACAGCACCTATCAAGGTTGGCCGATTCTTTTCCCGTTCCGTTCAACTGAGATTTGGGTTCTATGTCGAATGTCTGTTGGAAGACTTTCGTTCTGAACCTTGAGGTCTCCATGCTCTTTTATCGCAGTACCAATTTGCAAAGTTCAAGAATGACGGGTATAGCAAGTCTGGAAAGGGCTATCTGAAGCTTCAGCTGATCAACCAGAGAGAAGATTTCTCATTTGCACTTTTTTCTGGGGGTCTCTTGAAGGTAAAAATGTACTGTAGTAGTTTCTGAACTTGTCTGCATGAACAACAACTCCGCTGTTATTCTGAATAAACATTTCTTCATATTTCTCAACTCTGAATCCTTTTTACCAACTTGGTCACAGCCGAAGCTGATTGCTGTCTCAAACAAGGTGACGTTTGTGAACCCAAAGGCGCCTGTCTACCCACGTTTGGCGCAAGGGAAATCTTGGAACGAAGTAAGCTTTGCTACCAATCTGCAACTGAGACTGTATTAGGATGTGCTATTTCTCAAACCAAATGTGAAACATCTTTTCGATAAGAACCTACATTTTATAAAAAGAACATGTGTTACACTATTACCTGATAAATGTGTTCACAAACCTAAGAATGTGACTGAATTAGTACCATTGTAGATGACAGTCACTTGGACAAGTGGATATGACATCAAAGAAGCAGTTCCTTTTGTTGAATGGGGTGAAAAGGGGGGACGCCGGTTCCTTTCTCCAGCCGGGACATTGACATTTGACAGAAACAGCATGTGTGGTATGCAGTATGCCTCTGTTTCCCTGTGTTCTCTTTGAGATGAACATAAGCTAGTTAAACTTGAGATTTTAAGATTGTAAATAGAGATGAGGATCTGCTATATTGTACCACATGCAGCATTTACCAAGCATATACAATTCAAATGCAGGTGCACCAGCACGAACTGTTGGTTGGCGCCATCCTGGTTACATTCATACTAGTTACTTGAAGGATTTGTGGCCAGACTCGATGTATGTGATCTTTTTTTCCTGTTTAGCCCCTTCTGAAATAAGGATCCATCCAGGTACTCAGCGAACATGGTTGCTGCAACATTGCAGGTACACCTACAGGCTTGGCCATAGATTACCAAATGGTACCCGCGTCTGGAGTAAGTCATATAGCTTTAAGGCATCACCTTATCCTGGACAAGATTCTTTGCAACGGGTCGTCATATTTGGGGACATGGGGAAGGTAGATATATGTTCTTCCATCTCTATCCTAGTTTGATTCATATAGCAATTTGGGCATTTTGCCGGTGCAATGGTTCTTCTTTTCTGACAAGTTTCTTCAGGCAGAGGCAGATGGTTCCAACGAGTACAATAACTTCCAGCCAGGCTCGCTAAACACTACTAACCAGATCATTAGAGACCTGGAAAACATCGACATGGTGGTCCACATCGGGGACATTTGCTACGCGAATGGTTATTTGTCGCAGTGGGATCAGTTCACTGCACAGATAGAACCGATTGCTTCAACTGTGCCATACATGGTTGGCAGGTCTGTTCAGTATGAAGTTTAAGAACTTTCGATATGTTGTTGCCATATATTGCTTAATGTCTAAAAGAGCTAGCATTTTCGCAGCGGTAATCATGAGAGGGACTGGCCTGGAACTGGTTCCTTCTATGGAAATCTTGACTCTGGTGGAGAATGTGGTGTTCCAGCACAAACTGTGTTCTACACTCCTGCTGAGAACCGTGCAAAATTTTGGTAATCGTGGTAGTTAAATATGGGCATACAAATTCCTTCATATAGAGTTCTGAAGTTTACTTGTCTTAAGAAAAACAATTGCTGACTGCTGACACAACGTATATCCTTCTGTAGGTACGCGACTGACTATGGCATGTTCAGGTTTTGCATTGCTCACACAGAAGAAGATTGGAGACCAGGGACCGAGCAGTACAAGTTCATCGAGCACTGCCTGTCGTCTGTTGACAGGCAGAAGCAGCCATGGCTCATCTTCCTTGCACACCGTGTTCTAGGGTACTCATCCAACTCTTACTATGGATTCGAAGGCACATTTGAGGAACCGATGGGACGAGAAGCGCTGCAAGAGCTCTGGCAGAAGTACAAAGTCGATCTTGCCTTCTACGGTCACGTCCACAATTATGAAAGGACATGTCCGGTGTACCAGGTGTGTCCCTAACTAGCATTTGCATGAGATCAAATCGTGTAATTTTGTAGATGGAAAAGTAAAGCTCCTTTATATACTACTATGGCAGCATCTGATAAAGTACAATTGCCGGTAATGCTACAGTACAAAACTAGCGGTTTTGCAGGCTCAGGTTTACATTCCTATTACAATATCACAAGCCTGATCGCAATCTGTGATTTGTTGCAGAGCCAGTGTGTTGTTAACGCATCGAATCACTACAGTGGCCCGTTCCAGGCAACGACGCATGTGGTTGTCGGTGGCGCCGGTGCCAGCCTTTCAGACTTCATCACTTCAAAGATTCAATGGAGTCACTTCAGAGACTTCGATCACGGTTTCGGCAAGCTCACGGCTTTCAATCATTCATCCTTGTTGTTCGAGTACAAGAAGAGCCGTGACGGCAATGTGTACGATCACTTCACGATCTCGCGCGACTACCGAGATGTCCTTGCCTGCTCCGTTGACAACTGCCCCAGGACTTCACTGGCTTCCTGAAGGTCCAATACTTCCAGAGGGGGGAAATCAAATGGATGGGTGGATACTAAGACGAACAAGCTAGTTACTGTACATAATTTTGTAGTCGCGTCAATAAATGGTTTTGCTTCAACAAAAATAGCACAAGGGTTATACTAAATTCTGAATGCATTCTTTTGGAAACAGAAATTCGGAATTTGTTTTGTTCTTGCTTGCTGCTGGATAGGTGTAGCATGTTGTATAGTACGATTGCAAGGCTCCCACTGTTCTGAGAAAATCAAAAGGAGGACACCAATCATGAATTTCTGCCAGGTCAAAATTACACTGTGATGTTTCTCTATGAAAAGAATCAAATGCAATGTATGCATGCAATTCCTTCAGAAACCTGCAATTGCTGTCTATTTTTAAAGCTGCGTGGTGCAAACAGTACATCCTGTGTGGACCAGAGAGAACCCAATCTTGTTGTGTGAGGACAAGGAGAAGTCCAACTAGAAACAAAAAGGCCCAACAATGCCAAAACCTAGCAGAAAAAGGACATTTCAGCTGGCATTTTCAAAGGATTCTCTTCCTAGCAGCAAAATGCCATGGATCCATCGCCAATCAACATCTGATGTGCCTCTCTTTCCCATGAGACCTCCGCCGTAGTTCGTTCTTGAATTCTCTGCCATATCTGGGTTATCTTCTTCGTTTTCGCAGACGCAGTTTACAAAATTCTTCTTCCTCAAGGTCTGTAAAACTTTATCGTTAAAATCGACAGCATGGCCCTGATACAGATGCTCACTGAATTGTTGAAAAATCTGGCACCATGCTGTCCACACATGCTGTCAAATTGCTAGCACAGATGTTAACTGGAGCATTGAAAATTTACTGGGTATGTGTGAACAGGTGGTCCTAAGGAGTAATAAAATTTGGTCCATGCATAATAAAGCTGGGTACTTCCATGCCATGATATAGGATTATGATTATTAATAGCCGTCAAGGTGCAGGTGCAGATGCCCAAACCCTAATTGAGCTTCATTAAACGTGGGCCTGTTTCTGTGATGGGATCAATGAGTTTAGATCACAGATCAAGACAGTTAGACGGCTGAGATTCAGGAAGACTAGGAGACTATCTTCTTTTCTGGGAATGGTGTAAAGGCCAAGCATCCCTTTCGCATGTACCCCAGATAGCAAGTCCAATTCTTGGACACTGTAGGGACAAGATTTTTCAAAGGGATGTGTCAGAAAAAGGAAAAAAACTTTGTTTTTCTTATGAAAGGTAAAAAACAAACACAAAACCATTGTTAAGGGAAAGGGATACACCAATAAATGGACAGAACCTCTCTGAATCTTCTTTGTGGTGTAGATCAACTGTAGGATGAAATGAAGCTTGATCTTTTCATGTACTCATATGGAAAAATTCAGGTAATAGTTAATAGAGTTGAATAATATTCTACCCTAATTGAACAAGTTATTTGAAGGTCATTCAACATCTACAGTAGCATGAGCTAAAAAAACATCTAGAATAACATTTCATAGGATTACACTTCTTATACCTACATAAAATTTCACAAGGCCAAACCTTGCTAAATATAAAAAAAGTGTAGTTTCGTTACATTTTACTCTTATTTCTCGAGGCACAAATGTTGCGAGATGACAGTCACACTAAACAACAAACAACGCGAAATGGAGCAAGCATAACAACATGGTATGTTAATATTCCTACAGGACATTAGTGTAGAACAAATCCCTACGTCCATCACTAGAAAGTTCAATGCTCACGTGTAAGCAAATTATCAAGTAGTTATCAACATTAATTTAGAAGATTCTGACCCTTTGACGTTGACACAGTAAACATCGAAGAAGATTTCAACCCTTTTGGTTGAAACCTTTTTAAGGTCGACATAAATAAAAGTTGATATATTGTTGCCTGTAAATAGCTTGATTTTGTACCGGAGTCATATAAGTTGAGATATGTATAAAAATATATATAAAGTAAAATATGCATTTATTAATTAGAATAAGAGCAAACATAAGCCACCAAGAATTTGCTACTGGATCAACTCCGTCGACACGTGAACCTTGACGATGATCACACATCAGTTTGACATGGAGCAACAAACTCACAGTTTGAAATGGAGTTACAAATTCAAGAACAAGAACTAATGGACGGAGTGGTAAATTCTTTTATTAAGGACGCCAATATACATCCGACAAGAAGTAATCCGAGCGAACGATTGATCCCCCATGCAAGGAGGAACGAACGGATCCGTTCGCTCAAAAGACCCATTCCTAGTGAACGCTTCAAAATCACCATGCAAAAAATAGATAATATTGTTGTGTTGTTGTAAAGGATTTGCCATGTTCTAAAGTGGAAATTGCTATACTAAAAAACTGTTATGTTGGCTCAAGGGAATTACCGTGGTACATCAACCCAAAAAGCTGAAAAATGCCATGCTCTAAAAACTGAAATTGCCATCCCAAATGTATTCACTTAGATTATCATCATAAGCGAATCAATTGCTGCCAACTTTATAGGTTCCGTGCGTGGGTCCGACGTGGCTGAGGGCGTTTGCTCGGATTTCATTTTTACGGGGTTATTAATATACTATTTTAATATGGCGAAATCATCTCCATAGGCAATTAATATAGAGAAATTATTCTACTCATCATGGCAATTCAATCCTTGCCCTCTGTCATGAGCTGTGAGCTGAGCTGGAAAAGTAAAAAGCCAGTGGAATTCGAGGAAATAGATGAATAGATTTCCATTTTTAAAACCAAATCGCCATATAGAATAGAGTAATTTATTCCTCCTGTCTCGTCTCTCGTGTGGTTTGGCTCCTTGGGATGTTCTTCTTGCCTCTTTTGGACCAACCCCAAACCCCAAATCCCCCATCCCAAATCCCGAATGCCTCCTGTCCAGTGGTGCTCTCTCTCTCCTCCCTCCCGCTAGCTCGCGCCTGACCGGCCGCCTCGCCTCCGCATTGCCACTCCGCTGGGGCGCCGGCAGCCGCTGGCGCCTTATCCCTCCCTCCCCCTTTCTTGGTGAGAAAAGGCTCCCGCCCTCGCCGATTCTTGGCCGTCTCTTCCGGAGATCTTTTGCCCCGCTGTTTCTGGGTTTTCTTTAGAGGAGGGGAGGGAGGCCGGGTCGCGTGGCGTGGCGAATCCCAGGTAATCCTGTGGTGTACTCGCGGGACAGGAGAATTTTGAGCCAAGATTTGGTTGGGTCTTGGTCTTGTGCGCGTGTGACCTGGGATTTGATTCGGTGGGTGGGCGTTTGTTTATGGAGGGATTTTTGCCTTCGTTTAAAAATTGCGGCGGACGAATTGGGGATTGCATCGCTCCACTCGTCGTTTGTTTCGAATGAATATTGCATTTGCATCGGCTTTGTGCTCATCTTCTTGTGCTAATTTCGTTGCCCATCATCCATGTATGATTGCGCAGGTTGGAGATCCTATTGAGCTCTGGAGATGAGGAGGCGCCTGTGCTTTTGCCTTCTGCTGAGGAACTAGTGCCAGGTTGCAGGCAGGACTTCCAATGGATAAGCAAAAGAATCACAAGAATGCAGAAATGGGGAACGATGTGTTCCGCAGAATAATTCTTAATCAGGTTGGCAGGGACATCGGTTTGGAGGAGGAGAACGTGCCTTGCAATACTCCGAGGAACTCCGTTCATTCGCCGTTTGGTGGCTCGTCTGCCAAATTTGGTGCTTCCACCAGTGGAAGTGCCGGTGCTGAGTCGGTTAGCCCAGGTGAGTATGTCAGAGATCCGGGATCCATATTGAGTTTGCAGCCTTGGATTTTCAAGAGAAGCAGCACAAAGAACAATGAGGAAATGGTGGTTCCAAGTGGTAGCAGGGCAGTTGGTAGAGGCAAGAATCTGGTGGATGGCTTTCGAGATGGTTCGACTACTGAGGTTTCCACAAGAAGCCCTGGTCTTGGTTCCGGGCCTGGAAGAGGTCGAGGTGCTCTTAGGAGCAGACGAGCCCAGAGGCATTTTATTAATCCACTTGTCGCAACAGAGAACTCATACATTCCACAACTTTACAACGAGAACTTCGAGTTTGAGGAATGTACATTTGCTCCAGTTCCATCCCCAGCTTCTGCTAGGCCATTCATTGTAACAGATGGGAGAAGAATCATTAGTAAATCACGCTATGAGCCAGTGCCTGTACCCTTTGATATTGGGTTCGACAAGGAGGAATCTCGAAATGGCTCAAAAGTGCCAGAAAGTGTTGTTGGGATTGCTCCGCTACCTGAGTTGAATAAATCCAAAAGGGGATCCCAAACAGAAAGATATAGTAAACCATCAAAACCACCAGGTAATTTAGCATCACACCACAATTCCTGCAATCTAATTGAAGCAGTTTCAACATGTTTTTTTCTATCACTTGATGCAATCCACTGAAACAAAGCAAGTCATGAATAGTGTATTAGTAGACATGCCTCCTGAATTCATCATTTGTAATTTTCAAGTGAAACTTTTTTCAAATGAAGAGTGTGATTACATTTTGCAGTTAATACTAGTAGAAAATTCCCCGTCATGTGTGGAACCTCTGTTCCTTGCCCCGATGACACTAGTTGAACTATCACATATTTTTCTTAAGTCAGTCTTAGCATTGTTAAAAAAACAATTGCCATTCCTGAAATATCGAGTGACTATTGCGCGACTGCTTTTTGCTTGCTTGGGTCATTAGATCTGTTAAACGATGAAGAATTTTTCTAAGATCTATCCGTATATTTCAACACGGCCAGACTGATTTATCATTTCAGGACAAATTGTGCTTGAACAACATTCATGTTTCCTGGTTGCTTCTTTCTCTTATCTCTTGCTAATGGTTGTAAAAAATGTTGTAATACCTATTAAGTAGGCTATTTTGGATGCTGATGTTTTGCTACAAATGTTATGCTTCATACTGAGTTGTTGTTTTGGGGTTTCCCCCCACTTGAAGCATTCAAATCCTAAATACATACATTTGATCTGCAGGTTTACTTGAACGAATGCTCATGTTCTCCAGTGGGGTTGGCATTGGTATTATATCTTCCTCTCTATCAAGCAAAAAAGATCTTGATTCATTGAACGGCACACTGAAGCGAATGGAGAACTTGGTTCAGGATTTGCAAGATGAGCTGGAGATGAAAGAGGGGTTAACTGTGAAGGAATTGCCTAATGAAACGTCTGGTGAACTAGATGGTAAATCAACAACTGTCGAACAAAATCATCTTTACATACTTGTACTAAAATGTTTGTGATCCTTTTTATTTTCCACTCCTGATAACAGATGGCAATATCAAAGCTCAAACCCCTGATTCAATATCAATGAGCAAAATTGAAGCAGAACTTGAAGCCGAGCTTGCGAGGCTGGAGTTAAATATCACTTCAAACCACTTGGAAGAAGAACCGTTTGACTTGATTGAGGTAACAATCTCATATCAAAATGTTATGCATGACATCTTAATTAGGCTACAGCCTGCAAGCACACTAAATAGAATTCCACATTTCTAGATCGATCAGGAGTTCATTGGAGATATTGTTCAGGGGGAACTAAAGAGCGACATGATTCGTCGTGACATTGCTGATTACAGCAGTGATAGTGACCATGGCAGGGACAGCAGACAAAGCTCCCCAGATTACACACATGAGACAAACTATCCTGTTTCACCTAGAGATCTCAGTCTCCGTCTCCACAAGGTGATCCAGCATAGGCTGGAAGACCGAATCAAGGAGCTTGAGACAGCACTTGCTCAGAGCCAGAAGCAGGCGCAACTGCACATAAGGGCAGGACAGCGAGTCTTCTCCGAACAGACGTGCTCAAACAGTGATTCAGGTTCTTCTTCCAACCAGGATAGTCCATTGTTTATACAAGAAACTAGCTCCTCCGCCGAACCTTTCTGTCTAAATCTAGCTGGAGACGCACTAGAAGCCTACGATGAAGCCTATGAAGAATTCATGAGAATTGCTGACTCCCCTTGCACCACAAGTACAAACGGGAGGCCTCAGGTAAATGAAGATTACTCAGTGGACCGCAGCTTGATCTGGGGCTTGGAAGATGAGAGCGCTACAGAGCTGAAAGAGGACAGCACTTGGGAGCAGGCTGTGAAGAGCGGGGACCCTAACAGAGCTCAAGAGAGCGATGGAGACGAGTCGGGCGACGAGGATGACCACAATAGTGAGATGCTCATCCAACAGATTGTAGAGAGAACTAAGCAAGGCTCACCTGTACTCATACATGCTCACAGAATGTTGTTTTCTGTGGATGATTAGGTTGCAGGACTATTGTATACCATTGAAATTTTGATATAGCATGTAGTGTTGATTGATTGCTCAGGGAAAAAGAAGAAGCAAAATATTAGTTTGGTGAAATCTTCTGGTAATATAATATTTTTTTTGACATGTGATCATTTACAAACTATCTTGTTTATGCTCATTGTGGTGGTCAGGCATTGGGGGCCTTGGGGCAACATTGCTATTACACTACAAGAGTGAAACTGAAAAGGTAACAGGGATCACACTGGGCTGGGAACTATTATACACACTCCAAATGTATGTCTCTTTGCGCCACCTTTGATACTTTTTGAAGTTCATTTCGACATATTCCAGGAGAAAGGTTTCATTTTCACTGATGTGTGACACTAGGATTTTTTTTAGTTCTGGACAGCAGATATTTCACCGTGGAAGGAAAAACCTCTCCTTCGAGGGATTCGTACAGAATGAATAGTGAGATCTTCTCAAAAATAGCTTGTAGCATCGATTCATAAAAGGCAAGTATGAATTGTGGAATACTGGAGAGCAGATGTTTCAAGCCCTTCTCGGCTCTAAAGCTGGAAAGATAGTGCCCAGTTACACGATGTTTCTTACTTACTCCTTGAACTGTGATCATGGTTCCGATCTACTCGTCTCTTCCCGGCCAAAAGGAAGCCAATGAGACATTAGTCACTGCGTTCATCTCATCCGCTGAAGGTTCAGCCATGTGTCAAATATTGTTTGTCCTTGATTAGCACGGACAAGAAGAAATCTCACCACTTTGTTGTGTTTCCCTCCAATATCCCAGAGCGCTCAAAAAGATCCAATAGAGGGGTAAACAAAAGGTAAATTTGCATAACATTTTTCACATCCAAGGAGGGCGTAACTAGCATTCCCTAATATATATAGTACTGTTCCTAAGAAAGTTCATCAAAGCATGGAGAAATGCGAGAAGCTTTCTGGTGGTCATTCTAGAGTTGTGAGCTTGCCATTTTGTCATGGGAGTACATGAGTTGAGTGTGATTATGTTAGTACGGTTGCTTAAAGATTTGGTGCTCTTCTGTGCTTCTCGGTGAAAAAGAAATTAAGTGCAATTTTTGTTCTAGGAGTGCCTACCAAAAAATTTTCACCAGAAATTAAGCGCGAAGAAATTTGAATGACACTGCAGTGCCTATTCCATGGAGTGCCATGACAAATTTTTAGTCGGTGAGGATATTAGGTAGAAACCTAACCATTTTCATCTCTGAAAAATAAAGCAACAGTGAACATTGAGATACTCTGAATTTCAGGCAGTGCAAATGACGGTTCAGAAGAGAAAAATGCTGTTTTTGAGCATCTCCTTTCTGATGCCTCCTTGTCAAGTGTTCGAAGCTCTTATTATCTCAAGGAATGTTCTCCATAGGATGGAAAACTATGATGATTTATAGAATATCCACTCCATCAGGAGAAATCAATTGCGCACTTCAGCACATACTTCTATTTGCATCTCTGTTTGGTTCAGTGGATATACTATTTTTTAACGAATGCTCATTAGATATTATTTTTAACGAATGTCCATCAGATATTATTTTTAACGAATGTCCATCAGATATTTCTAACAAATAAGTATTTTTACTCACTGATGTGTCACACCAGATCTTCTAACTATGAGCTTATAAGACACTTGAAAAGTTTTACCTGTTTCATCATGCATCAGTACAATCAGTTTTGATGTTAGAATAAAATTTATCTCTCATTTACTCGCATCGGCTAACCGATAACAAGATGGCTAAATGGACTGAAACTATGGTGCAACAAATGTATATCAACAGATTGTAGAGAGAACTAAGCAAGGCTCACCTGTACTCATACATGCTCAAAGAATGTTGTTTTCTGTGGATGATTAGGTTGCAGGACTATATTGTATACCATTGAAATTTTGATTAGCATGTAGTGTTGATCGATTGCTCAGGGAAAAAGAAGCAAAATATTAGTTTGGTGAAATCTTCTGGTGATATTTTTTTTTTCACATGTGATCAGTTACAAACTTTCTTGTTTATTCTCATTGTGGTGGTCAGGCACTGGGGGACTTGTGGCAACATTGCTATTACACTACAAGAGTGAGACTGAAAAGGTAACAGGGATCACACTGGGTTGGGAACTATTGTGCACACTCCAAATGTACTTCTCTTTACGTCACCTTTGATACTTTTTGAAGTTTATTTCGACATATCCCAAGAGAAAGGTTTCATTTTCACTTATGTGTGACACTAGGATTTTTTTTTCCAGTTTCACGCCTTTATCTATATACTGGACAGCAGATATTTCACTGTGAAAGAAAAAACCTCTCCTTCGTCAGTGGATTCGTACAGAATGAATAGTGAGATCTTCTCAAAAATACTAGCTTGTAGCATCCATTCATAGAAGGCAAGTATGAACTGTTGAATACTGGAGAGCATATGTTTCAAGCCCTTCTCGGCTCTAAAGCTGGAAAAACAGTGCCCAGTTACACGATGTTTCTTATTTACTCCTTGAATTGTTGTGATCATGATTCTGACCCTTGCGATGGCATTATTACACACAATTAAACATGTTTGCCAAAGAAATAAATACTTGTCTCTTCCGGGCCAAAAGGAAGCCAATGAGACATAGTCACCGGGTTCATCTCATGTGCTGAAGCTCAGTTCAGCCATGTGTCTTTGTTTGGTTTTCCTCCAATATCCCAGAGCGCTCAAAAAGGTCCAATAGAGGGCTAAACAAAAGGTAAATTTGCATAACATTTTTCACATCCAAGGAGGGCGTAACTAGCATTCCCTAATATATATATAGTACTGTTCCTAAGAAAGTTCATCAAAGCATGGAGAAATGCGGGAAGCTTTCTGGTGGTCATTCTAGAGTTGTGAGCTTGCCATTTTGTCATGGGAGGACATGAGTTGAGTGTGATTATGTTAGTACGGTTGCTTAAAGATCCCGTGCCTTCTGTGCTTCTCAGTGAAAAAGAAATTAAGTGCAATTTTTGTTCTACGTGGTGCCTACCAAAAATATTTCGCCAGAAATTAAGCGCGAAGAAATTTATATGACACTGCAGTGCCTATTCCATGGGGTGCCGTGACAAATTTTTAGTCGGTGAGGATATTAGGTAGAAACCTAACCATTTTCATCTCTGAAAAATAAAGCAACAGTGAACATTAAGATACTCTGAATTTCAGGGGGTGCCAATTGACGGTTCAGAAGAGAAAAATGCTATTTTTAAGCATCTCTTTTGTGATACCTTCTTGGCAAGTGCTCAAAGCTCTTATGAGCTCAGTGAATGTTCTCCATAAGCTGGAATACTATGATGATTTGTAGAATATCCACTCCATCAGGAGAAATCAATTGCGCACATCAGCACATACTTCTCTATCATCTCTGTTGGGTTCAGTATTTGTTCATCAGATATATTTTGTAACGGATGCTCATGAGATATTATTTGTAATGATGCCCATAAGATATTTATACAACCCACATGTATCAAGGGTCATCAGCGGAGCCACCAGGTGGGTACAACCCACCTGGGCGCGCCAGGAGAGGGACACGCGCCCTGGTGGGTTGTGCCCACCCATGGGCCCCTCTCTGGTGGGTCTTGGCTTCAAAAATTCTTATTATTGATATAAAAAATTCTTAAAAAGTTTCATTCCATTCCGAGAACTTTTATTTCTGCACAAAAACAACACCATGGTAGTTTTGCTGAAAACAGCGTCAGTCTGGGGTTAGTTTCATTCAAATCATGCAAATTGGAGTCCAAAACAAGAGAAAAAGTATGAGAAAAAATAGATATGTTGGAGACGTATCAACTCCCCCAAGCTTAAACCTTTGCTTGTCCTCAAACAATTCAGTTGATAAACTGAAAGTGAGAAAGAAAAAACTTTTATGAACTCTTTTGCTCTTGTTTGCATAAATAAGCTTAAACAACACCCATGTTTTCAGCCAACATTATAACTAACCATGTCAACAATAACTCTTAAAGATTATAATGATTCATATCAATGACATAATCAGCTAACAAGCAATAATAAGATATCTCAAACAGCAACACATTGTCCAAACAATCATGATATAATATGACAATAATGGTATCTCGCTAGCCCTTTCTGAGACCGCAAAACATAAATGCAGAGCACCTCCGAAGTTCAAGCAACGACTAAACATTGTAATTCATGGTAGAAAAGATTCAGTCATGATGCACCCAACATTAGCTATACACAATGCATAAATCATGACCGCTGTGCCGTACTCAGTTTCTGGCGCTTGTTTTTAGAAGGTGGTGACACAACATAAAAGTAAATAGAAGGTCCCTTTGTAGAGGGAAGCAGTGATTTGCAAAGGTGCCAGAGCTCAATTTTTAAAACAGAGATAAATGAAAATTTGAGACATGCACCCTTCTCATTCACTTCACGACCATCAGTTATCAACATCTTCCATGCTAAGCACGCTAGTGGCGGTTCCCAAGCGGAAAGTAAAGGTTTTGACTCCATTGAGAGTTTTTGTTTGATTATTTAAGAGATGAACTCTTTTTGTATTTTGCAGTTTGGGACTAGGCATCCCTATTACCGCCCATTTCCTCATGCAATGGCGAGTGAATAAACACTCGACCTGAGGATAACATGCTTAGCATGGAAGATATCGACCACCTCCTGTCGTCCCATGAATGATCCAGGCACACAAAACGGATAATTTTTTAGAAGTTTTTAGACGTGGCGCATGCAAATTTACTTAGGATGGCAGGGTAATACCGTATATAGGTAGGTATGGTGGACTCATCTGGAATAGCTTTGGGTTCAAGGTTTTTGATGTACAAGCAGAATCCCCACTTAGTACAGGCGAAGGCTAGTAATTTAAGATTGGGAAGCGGCCAGCTAGAGAGCAACAACGATCATAACCAGGCATTATTGTAACGCCCCGAGACCGATGTGCCAGGTGTCGTCCAGTTATTCACTGGCGTTGCCATGTCATTTGCTTGCGTGTTGCATTTCATCTTGTCATCATGTGCATTGCATCATCATGTTTTTCAAAACCTGCATCCGTTCGGGTTCCCCAGTGCCATCCGTTGTCCGTTCTGAGCCCAGTCACACTTGCACGCGCCCGCGGCACGTCCGAAATATTATTTTATTAGTGGCCGAAAAATGTTCTCGGAATGGGTTGGAAGTTGGCGTGTGGTCTTGTTTTAGTGTAGATAGACCGCCTGTCAAGTTTCATCGCATTCGGAGTTCGTTTGATAGTCCAACCGTTAAATATAGCGGCAATAGTAGCCGGTCTAACGTCGGACGTTTTCGGTCTCCGGAAACAGTTGCCGGGCTGCACTCCTCTCCTCTCATCTCAGCCCAACCTCTCTTCAAAGCCCACTAGCCCCCCTATCTAACCCCCCTCTGCTCCGGGTCGTCCGATCGAGATCGAACGGCTCCGAAACGGACTAAAACCCCCAACCCTAGCTCCTCCTGCTATATATAGCAGCCCCCCCTTGCCATTTTGGGCCTTCTCCTTCCTCCTCCTCGAAATCCGCGCCCCCAATCATCAGACAGCCGCCTCCCACCTCCTCTCCTCAAATTCTGCCGCCGGCCACCTCGTCCCTGCCACTTGGCGCGCTGCCAGTGGCCAGCCGCCGCTCCAGCTGCGCCCGCAGCCAACGGGAAGCTGCCACGTCGCCTCCCCAGTGCCCCCACTTCGCCGCGGCCCGCCCCGGGCCGAAGCGGGCCTGAGCCGCCGCTGCACGCCCGCACTCCCCCGCGCCCTGAGCACCGCCTTCGCTCTGCCTGCGCCCGATTCCCGCAGGCGACCAGCGCCTCGCCGCCGGCAACCACTAGGCCGATTTCCGCCACATGCTCCTCTCTCCTTCCCCTGCCTCTGCTTCTTACTCTTCCTCTCACAGAGCTCTCTCTCCCCATGTTTTCGCAGGACCCCGGAGCCTCATCGCGCCGCCGCATGGTGTTCGACGGATCTCGCGACCCCCGTCGTTCCTACGCTCGGATTCGTGCCGCACCTCGCCGTCCTCATCCACCTCCGGTCGGATCCGGTGCCTAGGGACCGGATCTGCCCATTCCCGTCGTCTTCCCATGTCGCTGGAGTCCCAGGTCTCGCCGGAGTTCATCCACCCACCGCCGCCGTCTTCTTCACAAAGCCAGGGATGAGCTCGCCCGCTCGCAACACCTCCCCATGTGGGCCCCATCTTCAGCTCCGCGGCCCAGCTCCGCCCGAGCGAGCCGGCCTGCCTCCGCTCGCTAGCGGGCCGCGTTCCCGATCGGCCTGTGAAGGCCCGAGGTGAGGACGCCCAGTCCAGTTCCCCTCGGTGTTGTGGGCTAGACCCAGTAGTTTCGGTCCATTCATTGTTTTTTTCCTGCCTGCGAATTTAGCTTTTATCCAGAGTGTGTTGTTTTACAGAAAGCCCCCTAAACTTCATGCATATAATAACTCACGAACCGAGCATCGGATTAAAATGTTTTATATATGAAGCTTGCTTAGAATTTTGTCTAGTTTCATAATATGTCACTTTCATCCATGTTTGAAATGTTTAAACTGATGTTTGCATTAATTTTGCTCATATGCCATGTTAAAATGATTTAATTCATAACTAATTAACCGTAGCTCCAAATTTAATAAACTTTATATGTAAATGGGGTAGAATTTTGCCTAGTTTAACATGGTGACCTTTATTTGCATGTTAAACAACTCTAAAATTGTGTTTAGGGCAGAACAGTACCAAATCTAAAATATGCTATGGGGATTTACCGGAATTGTTGTTCGTTGCTTCCGGCCTCATTTAAACTTGACTAGATAGGTAGTTTTACTTTGCTTCACTCTCTTGCCATGCTAACAACATTTAATATTGTTGGGTACATAAACGAGAGAGAACTAAATAAGTCATGTGGTGTTTTCTTCAATATGCAACTCGTTGCATATTTGAGCTCCACTTAATTTGTAGGGTTGCTTGTGCACGTTGCCATGCCATGTATCATTAAACCGGACATGCATCATACTTGTTTGCGTATCATGCCATGTTTATATGGTGGTTGTTTACTAGGTTGTTTGCTCTTTTCCGGTGTTTGCTTCTTCGGATTGGTTCCGGTAACGTCGCGTTTGAGAGGACCCGTTCGTCTATGTCCGTTTGACTCCTTCATGGACTCGTTCTTCTTCCTTGCGGGATTTCAGGCAAGATGATCATACCCTCGAAATCACTACTATCTTTGCTTGCTAGATGCTCGCTCTTTTGCTATGCCTATGCTGCGATACCTACCACTTGCTTATCACGCCACCCATATTGTTGAACCAAGCCTCTAACCCACCTTGTCCTAGCAAACCGTTGATTGGCTATGTTACCGCTTTGCTCAGCCCCTCTTATAGCGTTGTTAGTTGCAGGTGAAGATTGAAGTTTGTTCCTTGTTGGAACATGGAGATGTTGTTCCTTGTTGGAACATGTTTACTTGTTGGGATATCACTATATATCTTATTTAATTAATGCATCTATATACTTGGTAAAGGGTGGAAGGCTCGGCCTTATGCCTAGTGTTTTGTTCCACTCTTGCCGCCCTAGTTTCCGTCATATCGGTGTTATGTTCCCGGATTTTGCGTCCCTTACGCGGTTGGGCTATAATGGGAACCCCTTGACAGTTCGCCTTAAGTAAAGCTCTTCCAGCAATGCCCAACATTGGTTTTACCATTCGCCACCTAGCCTTTTCTTTCCCTTGGATCGGCCAGCCCGAGGGTCATCTTTATTTTAACCCCCCCGGGCCAGTGCTCCTCTGAGTGTTGGTCCGAACTGAGCTGCCCGCGGGGCCACCTCGGGGAAACTTGAGGGTTGGTTTTACTCGTAGCTAGTCTCATTTGAATGTGCCCTGAGAAAGAGATACGTGCAGCTCCTATCGGGATTTGTCGGCACATTCGGGCGGTGTTGCTGGTTTAGTTTTACCCTGTCGAAATGTCTTGTTGTACCGGGATACCGAGTCTGATCGGAATGTCTCGGGTGGAGGTCTATTCCTTCGTTGACCGTGAGAGCTTGTCATGGGCTAAGTTGGGACACCCCTGCAGGGTTTTGAACTTTCGAAAGCCGTGCCCGCGGTTATGGGCAGATGGGAATTTGTTAACGTCCGGTTGTAGAAAACCTAAAGTCGACCTTAATTAAAATGAATCAACCGTGTGTGTAACCGTGATGGTCTGTTTCCGGCGGGGTCCGGGAAGTGAACACGGTTGTTGGAGTTATGCTTGAGGTAGGTTGTTATAGGATCACTTCTTGATCATAGTTTCTCGAC
The DNA here is from genome assembly GCF_003073215.2 of Triticum urartu. Classification (NCBI taxonomy): domain Eukaryota; kingdom Viridiplantae; phylum Streptophyta; class Magnoliopsida; order Poales; family Poaceae; genus Triticum; species Triticum urartu. Next base: position 92,055,876 of record NC_053026.1, read on the forward strand.
CGTGCTTTGCCTTCTCTTCTCGCTCTCATTTGCGTATGTTAGCCACCATTTATACTAGTCGCTTGCTGCAGCTCCACCTCATACCTTTACCTTACCCATAAGCTTAAATAGTCTTGATCGCGAGGGTGTGAGATTGCTGAGTCCCCGTGGCTCACAGATACTTCCAAAACCAGCTTGCAGGTGCCGATGAGTCCGTGCAGATGACGCAACCAAGCTCAGGAGGTGCTCGATGAAGATCTTGTCCTTTGTGTTGTTCGTTCTAGTTGATCAGTAGTGGAGCCCAGTCGGGGTCGATCGGGGACCTTTTGTCGCATTTGGGGTTCTTCTTTTATTTTGGCTCCGTAGTCGGGCCTTGTTTGTATCTGATTGATGTAATGCTTTATTCATGTAATTGGGTGAAGTGCCGATTGTAAGCCAACTATGTATCTCTTTCCCTTATTATATCACCTGGGTTGTGTGAAGATTACCTCACTTGCGACATATGCCTTCAATGCGATTATGCCTCTAAGTCGTGCCTCGACATGTGGGAGATATAGTCACATCGAGGGTGTTACAATTATGCGTAAGTAACATTGGACACTAGCATCAGTAGGATATGAACACCATGAACATAAATATTATAGAGGCTATATTGGTTTTGATTCAACTACATGCAATATAGAGGCTATATTGGTTTTGATTCAACTACATGCATGAACATGTACCAAATCAAGCCACTCGAACATTCAGAGGAGGATACCATATCATCATACTACATCACAATCATTGTAATGCTATGTTGATATCCAAGATAAATCATTATTAACTCCCAGCTACTTATGCATGGCATGAGAAACTATAATCTTTAATTGTCATTGCAAACATGTTTAATCATAATGGGCTGAATCAAGGGCACTAGGTAAACATATTTACATAGACAAGACAAGTCGAGTTCATACCAGTTTCTCTTTGCCACGGCCAGTTCATCGGATGTCGTCATTATTGCCTTTCACTTGCATGACCGAATGCTATGAAAATAATAATAGTGCAAGAGTGCCATGGACTAAGTTGGAATATGCAAACATTTTATTCAACAGGAGAAGACAAGGTAAAATAGGCCCTTATTAGTTCAACAGTTATTCATATGAGAGCCACTCAACATTTTCATCGTGGTCTTCTCCCCGGTAAGACTCAAATAAAAGAAAATAAATTCAGAGAAACACACTAAAATATTTTTGGAGTTTTTGGTTTTATTAAGCAAGCATACAAGGGAAAAGCAAAAACGAGAAAAACTATTTACATGGGAAAGCTCCCAACAAGCAAAAGAAGAATAAGAAAATCTTTTTGGATTTTCTTTTTAGTACTACTACTAAGCATGCATAGAAAGTAAATTAACTACAACTATTTTTTTGGTTTTTCTAAAGTTTTTCAAACACACAAGAAGAAAGCAAGAAAATAAATCTAAGCATGGATGATACAATGAAAAAGTGTGAACACCGACAAATGAAATGGTATGTGAACATGAATATAATGTCAATGAGAAACACGTACTCCCCCAAGCTTAGACTTTTGGCCTAACTTGGTAGTGAATCAGTAGCCTGGAGGGTAGTAGTCGGCGTGGTAGCTCACGGAGGCTCTCGGTGCGGAGGCCTCAGCATGCCGTGCCGCCAACACTGCTGCGTTGTGAGCTCGGGCCTCGCTCTCAAGAACAAAATATACTTCCTTCTTGTGATAATCAAAGAGAGCAGGTGCATGCAAATATGTGTCCACAACATGTGATTGGTTAAGCAAAAAATTATAAGTGAAGTTATCAGCCCTTCCCTTGAGAATCTTATGCTCCTTTAAGGCATCAAAATCTAAATATCGAGTGGGTAGGATAGGTTCAAAGGGCAAAGGTGAAACACCCAGTCGTCGTGCTAAACGTGTGGCATAAATTCCACCATAGAACCAACCACTTTTGGCGTTATGCTGAAGTCTACGTGCAACAATCGCTCCAAGATTATAATTCCTTTCACTAGTGAGAGCGGTGTGAATGAGGCTCAAGTCTGGCGAACAAAGTATGCTACAGTTTTGCTTGCCTACTATGCATTTCCCGTTAAATAATGCAAGGTACTGAATTGCGGGAAAGTGAATGCTCTTTATTCTTCCTTGCCTTACTCCCCTATTTTCACCATAACAAAGGCTAGTCAAGAAGGTCTCATACTCAGCCTTTGCTGGCTCATCAAGCGAACCCCAAAATGGAAGTTTGCAATGGTAAGCAAAATTTTCTAGTGAAATAGTAAATGGTTCATCATAAAGCATAAACGACACCCTAGACTCACGTGGAAAATATTTAAATCCTTTGACAAATGATTCATTGAGGAGATGGCGCTGTTCACACGTATCTGAGAGGTAGGGACCGAGATCAACATTGTGAACATATTGCTAAAATTCCTCCTTGATGCCCACCTGCACCATATATTCATCACAAGGCCATAAGCATGTTTTGGTGGTGGCATCTCGTGTGGAACTTTCACTTGGTTCAACGTAAGACCGGCAGACACAACTGTCACTAGAGGATGCCCCCGAGGATCGTCTCCTCGAAGAACTCCTTCCAAATAGGTTCATCATGCCCGCGTACAATTTTCTAACAATAAAAATTTTGGAGTGACAAAAATTTGTCAGCAAAACTTTGTAAGATTGATAGCAACTACTCATAGGGATACGTAGAGGCCGTAACAAGCATTCAAACACCTTAGAACACTAAGAATTCAACATGCAAGCTTATCTACAGCAGCACCAAGAGTAGGTAATTATTCAAAGTATAAACCACTAAAACAAAAACTAATTGGACAAATGGTGGAGTCACATACCAAGCAACAATCCTCCGAAATAGTTTTGAAAACGGAGATTCGAGCAAAGAGATCGAAAATGGCAGCAAAATGAGTAAGAACACGGGAGAGAGAGCAATGGGAATTTTTTTCCTGGAGGTAGGTGACAATGTGGTATGAAGAGGTAAGTGAGGGGGGCCACGTGGGGACCACAACCCCCCCAGGGCGCGCCAGGGGTGCTGGCGCGCCCAGGTGGGTTGTGCCCACCTGGTGCACCCCCTCTGGTTATTTTTACACCAAAAGTTCTTAAATAATCAGGAAAAATCATATAAATTTTTCAGGGCATTATGAGAACTTTTATTTTTGGGTCATTTTTTTATTGCACTGGAAATTCAGAAAACAGACAAAACATGGCATTTTATTTTATTTAACTAATAAAAACAGAGAATAAAAAGTAGGGACAAAAAGTAGTGCTTATTAAATTCATTGACTTCATACCGTTCAAAAATGATTCATTAATAAGGTTGATCAAGTCTTATTAGCAACCACTTTCGATTAGCATGAAACCGAAGAACTTTCGTAAATCACTAAGTTACCTCAATGGGGATATGCATTTCCCCAACAATAAGCATTTCATATTTCTTTTTGATAGTAGGTAGAGGTATTTGAAAACTTCCAATAGTGATTGTCAGAGATTTTTTAATAACATTAATACCATTCACTTGGAATTGTTTCTTCGGAAAGTGCACCGTATGCTCATTACCATTGATATTAAAAGTGACCTTGCTTTTATTGCAATCAATAACAGCCCCTGCAGTGTTCAAGAAGGGTCTACCAAGGATAATCGACATGTTGTCGTCCTCGGGTATCTCAAGTATAACAAAGTCAGTCCAAATAGTAACATTAGCAACAACAACGAGCACATCCTCACAGATACCGATAGGTATGGCAGTTGATTTATCAGCCATTTGTAAAGATATTTCCATAGGTGTGATTTTATTCAAGTCAAGTCTTTTATATAAAGAGAAAGGCATAATAGTAACACCAGCTCCTAAATCACACAAAGCAGTTTTCCCATAATTATTTTTGATAGAGCAAGGTATAGTTGGTATTCCTGGATCTCCAAGCTTTTTATGTACTCCATCTTTAAAAGTATAATTAGCAAGCATAGTGGAGACTTTAGCTTCTGGTATTTTTCTCTTATTTGTGATGATGTCTTTCATATAGTTTGCATAAGGAGGCATTTTCAAGATATCAGTCAAGCGAGTATGCAAAAAGACTGGCCTCAACATTTCAGCAAAGCATTCAAATTCTTCATCATCATTCTTTTTAGTTGAATCGGGTGGAATAGGCATAGGTTTTTGAACCCACGGTTCTCTTTCTTTACCGTGTTTCCTAGCCACAAAGTCTCTTTTGTCATATCTTTTATTTTTAGGTTGTGGGTTATCAAGATCAACAGGTGGTTCTATCTCAACATATTAGTTGGTTCTTTATCATTTGTAGGTTGAGAGTCTTCATGAACCTCATCATTATCTTTTTCATTATCATTAGGTGAGTGTTCATTACCAGACTGAGTTTCAGCATCAGAGATAGAAGCTTCATTATCATTATTAGGAGGTTTTTCTATTTCAGGTTCACTAGAAGTGTGCAAAGTCCTATCATTTTCCTTTTTTCCTTTTCTTTCTAGAAGGACTAGGTGCACTAGTGTTGTTTCTTTGTGAATCTTGTTCAATTCTTTTAGGGTGTTGTAACACCCACGATGCGGCTATATCTCCCACGTGTCGAAGCATGACTTAGAGGCATAAACGCATTGTAAGCAATGTCGCAAGTGGGGTAATCTTCACACAACCCATGTAATGAATGAGAAAAGAGATACATAGTTGGCTTACAATCGCCACGTCACACAATACATAAATAGCATTACAATCATCCAGATACAATCAAGGTCCGACTACGGAACCAAAATAAAGACAACCCCAAATGCTTAATGTCCCCGATTGCCCCAACTAGGCTCCACTACTGATCGTCTGGAAAGGAAACGTAGTATCGTCCTGAGTCCTCATCGAACTCCCACTTAAGCTCAATCGAATCTCCTGGAATGGTATCATCGGTCCCTGCATCTGGTTTTGGAAGTAATCTGTGAGTCACGGGGACTCAGCAATCTCACACCCTCGCGATCAAGACTATTTAAGCTTATAGGTAGGGAAAAGGTATGCGGTGGAGCTGCAGCAAGCACTAGCATATATGGTGGCTAACATACACAAATGAGAGCGAGAAGAGAAAGGCAAGGCACGGTCGAGACACTATGATCAAGAAGTGATCCTAGAACAACCTACGTTTAAGCATAACAGGAGACCGTGTTCTCTTCCCGGACTCCGCCGAAAAGAGACCATCATGGCCACACACTCTGTTGATTCATTTTAATTAAGTTTAAATTTCAGGTTTTCTAAACCGGACATTAACAAATTCCCATCTGCCCATAACCGTGGGCACGACTTTCAAAAGTTCAAATCCCTGCAGGGGTGTCGCAACTTAGCCCATCACAAGCTCTCACAGTCAATGAAGGATATTCCTTATCCCAAGAAAATCCGATTAGACTCGGAATCCCGGTTACAAGACATCTCGACAATGGTAAAACAAGTCCAGCAAGACCACCCGTTGTGCCGACAAATACCGATAGGAGCTGCACATATCTCGTTCTCAGGGCACACCGGATGAACACTACGTACAACTAAAACCAACCCTCAAGTTTCCCCGAGGTGGCACTGCAAGTGGCTCTGTTTTGGACCAACACTCAGAGGAGCACTGGCCCGGGGGTTTAAATAAAGATGACCCTTGAGTCCGCGGAACCCAAGGGAAAAAGAGGCTAGGTGGCGAATGGTAGGCCTTGCTGGAGGAGTTTTATTCAAGGTGAACTGTCAAGGGGTTCCCATTATAACCCAACCGTGTAAGGAACGCAAAATCAAGGAACATAACACCGGTATGATGGAAACTAGGGCGGCAAGAGTGGAACAAAACACCAGGCATAAGGCCGAGCCTTCCACCCTTTATCAAGTGTATAGATGCATTAAAAATAGACAAGATATAATAATGATATCCCAACAATAAAGATGTTCCAACAAGGAACAAACTCCAATCTTCACCTGCAACTAGCAACGCTATAAGAGGCGCTGAGCAAAGCGGTAACATAGCCAAACAACGGTTTGCTAGGACAAGGTGGGTTAGAGGTTTGACATGGCAATATGGGAGGCATGATAAGCATGTGGTAGGTATCGTAGCATAGGCATAGCAATAGAGCGAGCATCTAGCAAGCAAAGATATAAGTGATTTCGAGGGTATGGTCATCTTGCCTGCAAAGTTCTTCAAGTTGACGTTAGCTTGATCCTCGTAAGCGTACTCAACGGATTCCTCGATCACGTACTCATCTCCCGGCTCTACCCAAGCAAGAACACAAGCAAAGGGAGACAAAATCAACCACATGCAATGCACAAGCAACATGATGCAAAACATGGCATGACATGCGGGATGCGATATGCAATGCATATGCATGTTTCGGAAAGGAAAGATTGAACCTGGCCTCAACTTGGCAAACCAAGAGTGCCACTAGAAAGATGAGTTGATTTCGGTCGAAATCGATATAAAGATCACCGGAATCGGATGCACGGTTTGCAAATGACAAGCAAACCAAATATGGCACCGATCTGCGATTAACAGCACGAGGCCATCTAAATGCATCAAGAACAACACACTAATGCACTCTAACATAACAACAAAGCACATGGCATGGATCCACTCAAGATTCTTGACAAAAGATGAACACTGAGCTACGGCTAAATCACAAAATAGTAGGTTCAAACAAGCATGGCAAAAGTGCAAAAGATATCAGGTTACAGACTTAGTGAAAATACCAACATGTCAGGAATTTAACATCAGGAAGCAATGTTTAGAGCAGGATATCAACATGCTACAGGAACATATCATGGCAAAACAAGCCATGGCATGAAGCTACTCAAAGCATACAACAAAAGTCCCTTACTGACCATTAGCCAAAAGGGATCAGAAAATACAATGGCAACCATGTGAACATAGCAACTTTCGTTAACAGATTTAGACTTAGTAGAAAACTGGAACATGGCAAAACAGATTCACGTAGGCATGTTTGCGAGCTCGATGCACTCACCACAGGACATTGCATGACAAAATAAGCATACACCCAGTAAGTAGACATGACATAGAAGCTAAACATGGCAAGAACAACCTCATAGCATGCATGGATCAACTACAACAACCTCGGCAAAATTGCTTAACATGTAAACAATCTGCCAGGAACATTTTATAGCAAAGGTAGAGCTCGATTGAGTCAAGCTAGGGTGCTCCATAATTGCAAACAAAGACATGGATGGATAGAACACAACAATAACTCAAAATCACCCTTACTGAACATGCTCAAAAGAGGCATGGATCACTCTGTAGCAACAAGAATACATGGCATAAAAATATTATCAGGGCAATGACTTAGAAGATTTCTAAGTCCCTGAAATCAGCAACATTACGAGGGCTACTTTGCATGCTTGTGCTAGTCACCACAAAGACCACAAAAATACATGGTATACACCCCTGTAAAGATGGCATGGTATACTTCAAAACACATGTAGGGCTCAAGTTCATAGGATGCACACATTAAACATGGCAAAAATGACAAATGACCAATTACTGATAAGAATCTGAAACTAACATTGCATAGCACTCTTGCAACAATATTTAGGGCATCAAGATGAACTCAAATGAACATGGTGCAATGGAATGAAATGATGTACTCGTCCAGGCGAACAGTTTGACATACTACACGCCCAAAACGGAGCCACAGATGCACAAATATGATGCGATGAAAAACGCTAAAAATTACTAGGACTGAGGCAAAAAGTCAACCCTCACTCAGATCTAGGGTTTGCACGTGGATCGAAGATCGCCGGGGAGCTCGCCGGAGTTTGAAGAAGCTCGCCGGATGAGGGGACTTGCCGGACTTGGGCGTCGAAGGGCGGCGTGGCGCTGGTCCAGGACGGCGCCGGCGAGGACCTGCGGCGGCGCGGCGAGTCGCGGCCGGCGGGGAGGCGGCGACCGAACTTGGTGGCGGGGATGGCGGGGCGATGCGGGCGGCGGCGCTGGAGGCAGGCGGCGGGGCGGAGCGGATCGGGGACATGGGACGGGAGGGCCCGCGGCGGGCTTCAGCGGGCCGGCGCGGTTGGCGGCGAAGTGGGCGCCGGCTCGGGGACACGTGGCGCCCGCGGGTTGGCTGGCGCGGCGGCGGGGACGACGTGGCACGATGCGATTGTCCGGGGCGACGTGGCTGGAGGCGGTGGACACGTCCGGCGCGGCGTCGACGCGTCCGGCGGCGCGAGGGGAAGGATAGACTAGGGTTTGATCCGAAAATTTCGGGGGAGATGCCTTTTTATAGGTAGAGGGAGCTAGGAGGCTCCGAATTGAGCACGGTTTGCGGCCACGTGATCGTGATCGAACGAGCGAGATGATGGAGGGGGTTTAGGTGAGTTTTGGGCCACTTTGGAGGGGTGTTAGGCTGCAACACACACGAGGCCTTTTCGGTTCCTTGGTTAACCATTGGAGTATCAAACGAAGTCCAAATGGCATGAAACTTGACAGGCGGTCTACCGGTAGTAAACCAAGGCTGCTTGGCAAGTCTCGATCCAATCCGAAAACGTTTAACACCCGCACACGAAAAGAGGCAAAAGGGGGACACCGAAGGACATAGGAGGGCCGGAATGCAAAACGGATAACGGGAAAAAAATGCTCGGATGCATGAGACGAACACGTATGCAAATGCGATGCACATGATGACATGATATGAGATGCATGACAAAGACAAAAACAACACGACGGCAAAACCGAACAACGAGGAATATCATAACTTAGTGCCGGAAATGGCAAGAGTTGGAATACAATTATGGCAGGTTACATACGGGGTGTTACAACACTCTAGCACTAAGAAAGGATCTCGTCCTGAGATCTAGGACTGGAAAAACTTCGGATATTCGGAACGGAGGTGGTCCTCGCGTTCCCAGGTGACTTCACGGTCGGAATGATGTGACCACTTGACTTTCAGGAATTTGATAGACTTGTTGCGAGTCTTGCGCTTAGTTTCTTCAAGAATAGCAACGGTGTGCTCATGATAAGACAGGTCTTCTTGGAGATCAATCTCTTCAAAGTTGATGGTGCAGTCAGGAGTCTTGAAACACTTGCGGAGTTGAGACACGTGAAACATGTCGTGCACGTTTGCAAAGTTGGATGGAAGCTCAAGTTGATAGGTGAGATCGCCTCTTTTGCCAATGATCTTGAAAGGACCCACGTATCTAGGGGCAAGCTTCCCTTTGATACCAAAGCGACGAGTACCTTCCATTGGAGAGACACAGAGGTAGACATGGTCTCTGATCTCGAAAGCCAAGTCATGATTCTTGCTATCATAGTAACTCTTCTGGCGCGATTGCACGGCTTAGAGATTTTCACGAATGACTTTGCACATTTCTTCAGCCTCTGTGATCAAGTCATTGCCAAGAAGTTGTCGTTCACCAGACTCTGACCAGTTTAGAGGAGTACGACACTTCCTACGATACAGAATCTCGAATGGGGCCTTGCCCGAACTCTCTTGGAAGCTGTTGTTGTAGGAGAACTCGACATATGGAAGACAATCTTTCCACTTCATACCGAAAGAAATGACACAAGCCCTGAGCATATATTCAAGGATTTGATTGACTCACTCGACTTGGCCACTGGTTTGAGGATGAAAAGCTGTGCTGAAGCGAATGTTGGTGCCCATGGCCTTTTGAAAAGAATCCCAGAACTTGGAGGTAAATATGCTCCCACGATTTGAAGATATCAACTGCGGAATGCTGTGCAAGGAGACAATCCTGGAGGTATATAGCTCTGCCAACTGAGCTGCTGTAATAGATTCTTTGATAGGAAGAAAATGAGCCACTTTGGTGAGCTTGTCGATGACAACAAAGATAGCATCATTGCCACGCTTGGACTTGGGGAATCCAGTCACGAAGTCCATCTCAATATGGTCAAACTTCCATTCTGGAATGGTAAGAGGTTGGAGGAGACCAGCTGGTCGTTGGTGTTCTGCTTTCACTCTTCTGCAGACATCACATTCATTCACGAACTGAGCAATCTCGCGCTTCATTTGAGTCCACCAATATGACTGTTTGAGGTCCTGGTACATCTTTGTACTTCCAGGGTGAATAGAGAGGAGAGAATTGTGAGCTTCGTTCATAATGACTTTACGAAGGTCACCTTTAGGCACAACAATGCGATCCTCGAAGAATAGAGTATCCTTGTCATCAAGACGATAGCATTTGTACTTGGGTTGACTCTTGGCAATCCCAATCTTCACCTTCTTCACCATAGCATCAAGAAGTTGAGCCTCGCGAATCTGATCTTCCAAAGTAGGGGAGACTTGGAGGTTGGCAAGGAATCCTTGAGGAACAACTTGAAGATTAAGTTTGCGGAAAGCTTCACAAAGCTCTGGTTGGTAGGGCTTGATAATCAAACTATTGCAGTAAGCCTTCTTTCTCAAAGCGTCAACAATGACATTGGCCTTGCCTGGAGTATATTCGATACTCGGATTATACTCTTGAATCATTTCGACCAAACGAGTTTGCCTGAGGTTGAGGTTTGGCTGAGTGAAGATGTACTTGAGACTCTTATGATCAGTGAAGATGTCCACTTTTCTTCCCAACAAGAGATGTCTCCATGTTAAAAGAGCATGGAAAACTGCCGCCAAATCAAGGTCATGAGTGGGGTAGTTCTTTTCGTTGGGCTTCAACTGGCGAGAGGTATAGGCCACAACTTTCTTCTCTTGCATCGACACTGCACCGAGACCTTGAAGGGAAGCATCACAGAAAACCTCGAACGGTTTGGATTCATCAGGATGAGTCAGAACTGGAGCAGTGACTAACTTCTCTTTGAGGGTGTTGAAAGCGATGTCACATTCGGGCGACCAGACATACTTCACATGCTTCTGGAGGAGGTTGGAAAGAGGCTTCGCAATCTTAGAGAAGTTCTCAACGAACCTTCGACAATAGCTTGCGAGCCCAAGGAAGCTGCGGAGTTGCTTCACATCTGAGGTGGTTCCCAATTCACAATTGCAGACACCTTCTCAGGATTAACAGCTATGCCCTTGGCGGAGATGATATGCCCAAGGTAGAGAACCTCATCGAGCCAAAACTCGCACTTTGAAAACTTCGCATAGAACTGATGTTCTCTGAGTTTGTCCAGAACCAATCTCAAGTGCTTGGCATGATCCTCCTTGTTCTTGGAAAAGACCAAAATGTCATCGAGGTAGACCAAGACAAAGTCATTTGTGTAGGCGTTGAAGATGAAGTTCATCATGCGAGAGAATGTTGGAGGTGCATTGACAAGGCCGAAAGACATGACAGTGTATTCATATGAACCATAGCTTGTTCTGAATGCTGTCTTGGGGATATCTTCTTCACGAATGCGAATCTGATGATAGCCCATACGGAGGTCAACCTTGGAGAATACTTGAGCACCTTTGAGTTGTTTGAAAAGCTCATTGATGTTTGGAAGTGGGTACTTGTTCTTTATGGTCTTCTTGTTCAATGGACGGTAGTCGACACAAAGTCGGTCCGTTCCATCCTTCTTCTTTACAAAAAGAACACCACAAATCCATGGAGAAGAACTTGGTTGGATGAGACCCATACGCTCTTGAATATTGAGTTGTTTCTTCAGCTCCTTCAACTCTTCAGGTCCAAGCTTGTAAGGACGTTTGCAAACAGGTTCTGTGCCAGGCTCAAGATCGATGACGAATTCAACTGGCCGGTGAGGAGGCATTCCTGGAAGCTCTTCTGGAAAGACGTCTTGATTTTCACAAACGAATGGAATCTGAGAGATGGCATCCAACTCGCCCTTCTCATTGAGAGAAAACAGTCGAATGGTATCATCACGAGTGGCAAAAACGATTACATCCTCAAACGAATGTGTCAATTGAATCTGCCTGGCAGCACAATCAAGGTGAGCCTTGTGCTTAGAAAGCCAGTCCATTCCGAGAATAAGATCAATATCCGAGTTACCAAGGACCACTGGAGAGGACAGAAACTTATATTCGCCCAACGTGATAGTAACATCCGGGACACAATTGTTAGATGTCATTTGCTTGCCCGGGGACACAATCTTCAACGGGAAAGGAATCTTTTCGGTCACAAAATCATGCTTGGCAACAAAAGGTCTTGAAATAAAAGAAAGCGATGCACTAGTGTCAAAAAGAACTTTTGCAGGAACATCGTTAACAGGAAGGTTACCCATGATAACTTCTGACGAGTCCTCTGCCTGAGCTGCGTTCATCATGTTGACCTTGACATCCTTGGGATTATGCTTGACCACTGCGGTGCTGGCAGATCTCATAGGAGGAGGAGGAGGAAGACGCCTCTGATTCAAGCATTTGTGGGCATAGTGACCCTTCTGCTGACACTTGTTGCACGTGACCTCCGAGAGCGGACGGTGATACGGAGCACTTGATCTTGGAGCATGAGACGAAGTCTTGTTCTAAAAGCCTAGGTTGGGTGGGTGGGAAGATCCATTGCCACCTTTGCTCTTCTGCTGATAAGGCTGACGGAACGGAGGAGGAGGAGGCAAGCAATACTTTTGCTACTTAGTTGTCACTTGAGTTGAGGAAGAAGGAGTTGCATCTCCGACTCGCTTCTTGGAAGCACCGCACTTGAGTTGAGCAGCCTCTTGTTTCAGTGCCATGTTGTAAAACTCATTGTACTTGTTCGACTCAAAAAGCATAAGAGCTAGTTGTAGATCTTCTCTGAGGCCACCTCTGAACTGATAAATCATTCTCTTCTCGTCAGGGACGTCTTGCTTGGCGAAACGAGCGAGCTTCTGGAACATGATGTTATACTGGTAAACAGACAAGCTGCCTTGCTTCAGATTGCGGAACTCGTCCCGCTTGCTCTCAACAACACTCTGAGGAATGTGGTGAGCTTTGAAGTTTTGGCGGAATTCATCCCAGGTTATCACACGACCTCCTCTGGAATCTTTGTACTGCTGATACCATTCTGCAGCTTGGTCTTTGAGTTGCTGAAGGTCTTTGGCTGGTTTGCGAGGAAATGGTTGAGTGTAGCAAACTAATTCTGATTGTTACCATGGCCTTGATTCCCTTGGTTGCGCTCTTGCAAGAGTTGCATGAGCATCTGTGTGTTGGCATTGGTAGCGGCCATCACAGCTTGCCATGCCTCCGGAGGTGGAGGTGGTGGTGATGGTTTAGGATTCTGACGCGTTGGAGGAGCCATCCTGAAGAGGGTGACATCCGTTAGCATCTTGAAAGACATATATTCAAGCTGAATCAATGGATTGAAATTGCAACATATAGTCTTAACATTCGAACAAGAATGAACGAATGCAATCCAATTAAATGGTCACACTTCCATAAATTGAGAAGCCACTTAGATAGAAGCAGAAGAATAAAACAACAAGGTACGGATATGAACAGATACTCGGTGAGGATTACCCAATCACAAACCAAATATCTGCGGAAGAAATACTAGAGCTACATGAAGTCCCACCTATGAAACTCCTGAAATTTTCCCGGTTATGCAATCAGGTGTTGGGGATACAGGGGAAGCATAATATCTCACCCAAATGTAGCAAATCCTACATCCAGCTGTATCCATCCTTCAACACATAACCAAGAAACCTTCGGAAATCATTTACCTCAACCTTCGATAAGCATCCGTTATACGAGTTATGGCAATACTCCCGAAATCCCGCCCCAGTACTGGGTGGCGTCGAGGTTATCTCACCAACAACTGCATAAAAGAGATTTTCGATGTCGGCGAAACTCAGGTATTCTAGAATTGCAACGATAAAATTGTGACGACAACACCTCGGAGCTCAACTCCCCAGGACACTGCCACAACCCCTAAATGTCAGGAGGCACCAAGAACAATGTTCTCGTCACAAAACCATTGGAACGATTCCAAGATTCCCGCATGATCCTAAATTTTTTTAGTGAAATTTGAGAAGAGAAGAGTCAAAACTCTATGTCAGGATGCCTCACCAGAGCGACGAAGGGACCGAGGAGTAAAAAGAATCCTACTCTCCGATATATATAATCCTAAATGAATCAAAACATTTTTCTAGACTCAACAACGCCAGCGATTCGATCAAGCAGGGGGCTCCTAAGTCGGGGAAGGCTCTGATTACCAACTTGTAACGCCCACGATGCGGCTATATCTCCCACGTGTCGAAGCACGACTTAGAGGCATAACCGCATTGTAAGAAATGTCACAAGTGGGGTAATCTTCACAAAACCCATGTACTGAATGAGAAAAGAGATACATAGTTGGCTTACAATCGCCACATCACACAATACATAAATAGCATTACAATCATCCAGATACAATCAAGGTCCGACTACGGAACCAAAATAAAGACAACCCCAAATGCTTAATGTCCCTGATCGCCCCAACTGGGCTCCACTACTGATCGTCTAGAAAGGAAACGTAGTATTGTCCTGAGTCCTCATCGAACTCCCACTTGAGCTTAGTTGAATCTCCTGGAATGGTATCATCGGTCCCTGCATCTAGTTTTGGAAGTAATCTGTGAGTCACGGGGACTCAGCAATTTCACACCCTCGTGATCAAGACTATTTAAGCTTATAGGCAGGGAAAAGGAATGAGGTGGAGCTGCAGCAACCACTAGCGTATATGGTGGCTAACATACGCAAATGAGAGCGAGAAGAGAAAGGCAAGGCACGGTTGACACACTATGATCAAGAAGTGATCCTAGAACAACCTATGTTCAAGCATAACACGAGACCGTGTTCTCTTCCCGGACTCCGCCGAAAAGAGACCATCACGGCCACACACTTTGTTGATTCATTTTAATTAAGTTTAAATTTCAGGTTTTCTACAACCAGACATTAACAAATTCCCATCTGCCCATAACCGCGGGCACGGCTTTCGAAAGTTCAAATCCCTGCAGGGGTGTCACAACTTAGCCCATCACAAGCTCTCACGGTCAACGAAGGATATTCCTTCTCCCAAGACAATCCGATCAGACTCGGAATCCCGGTTACAAGACACCTCGACAATGGTAAAACAAGTCCAGCAAGACCACCCAATGTGCCGACAAATCCCGATAGGAGCTGCACATATCTCGTTCTCAGGGCACATCAGATGAACACTACGTACAACTAAAACCAACCCTCAAGTTTCCCCGAGGTGGCGCTGCAAGTGGCTCTATTTTGGACCAACACTCAGAGGAGCACTGGCCCGGGGGTTTAAATAAAGATGACCCTTGAGTCCGCGGAACCCAAGGGAAAAAGAGGCTAGGTGGCGAATGGTAGGCCTTACTTGAGGAGTTTTATTCAAGGCGAACTGTCAAGGGTTTCCCATTATAACCGAGCTATGTAAGGAACGCAAAATCAAGGAACATAACACCGGTATGACAGAAACTAGGGCGGCAAGAGTGGAACAAAACACCAGGCATAAGGCCGAGCCTTTCACCCTTTACCAAGTGTATAGATGCATTAAAAATAGACAAGATATAATAATGATATCCCAACAATAAACATGTTCCAACAAGGAACAAACTCCAATCTTCACCTGCAACTAGCAACGCTATAAGAGGGGCTGAGCAAAGCGGTAACATAGACAACGGTTTGCTAGGACAAGGTGGGTTAGAGGTTTGAATGGCAATATGGGAGGCATGATAAGCATGTGGTAGGTATCGTAGCATAGGCATAGCAATAGAGCGAGCATCTAGCAAGCAAAGATATAAGTGATTTCGAGGGTATGGTCATCTTGCCTGCAAAGTTCTCCGAGTTGACGTTAGCTTGATCCTCGTAAGCGTACTCAACGGGTTCCTCGATCACGTACTTGTCTCCCGGCTCTACCCAAGCAAGAACACAAGCAAAGGGAGACACAATCAACCACGTGCAATGCACATGCAACATGATGCAAAACATGGCATGACATGCGGGATGCGATATGCAATGGATATGCATGTTTCGGAAAGGAAAGATTGAACCTGGCCTCAACTTGGAAAACCAAGAGTGCCACTGGAAAGATGAGTTGATTTCGGTCGAAATCGATATAAAGATCACCGGAATCGGATGCACGGTTTGCAAATGACAAGCAAAACAAATATGGCACCGATCTGCGATTTACAGCATGATGCCATCTAAATGCATCAAGAACAGCAAGCTAATGCACTCTAACATAACAACAAAGCACATGGCAGGGATCCACTCAAGATGCTTGACAAAAGATGAACACTGAGCTATGGCTAAATCACAAAATAGCAGGTTCAAACAAGCATGGCAAAAGTGCAAAAGATATCAGGTTACAGACTTAGTGAAAATACCAACATGTCAGGAATTTAACATCAGGAAGCAATGTTTAGAGCAGGATATCAACATGCTACAGGAACATATCATGGCAAAACAAGCCATGGCATGAAGCTACTCAAAGCATACAACAAAAGTCCCTTACTGACCATAAGCCAAAAGGGATCAGAAAATACAATGGCAACCATGTGAACATAGCAACTTTCGTTAACAGATTCAGACTTAGTAGAAAACTGGAACATGGCAAAACAGATTCACGTAGGCATGTTTGCGAGCTCGATGCACTCACCACAGGACATTGCATGACAAAATAAGCATACACCCAGTAAGTAGACATGACATAGAAGCTAAACATGGCAAGAACAACCTCATAGCATGCATGGATCAACTACAACAACCTCGGCAAAATTGCTTAACATGTAAACAATCTGCCAGGAACATTTTATAGCAAAGGTAGAGCTCGATTGAGTCAAGCTAGGGTGCTCCATAATTGCAAACAAAGACATGGATGGATAGAGCACAACAATAACTCAAAATCACCCTTACTGAACATGCTCAAAAGAGGCATGGATCACTCTGTAGCAACAAGAATACATGGCATAAAAATATTATCAGGGCAATGACTTAGAAGATTTCTAAGTCCCTGAAATCAGCAACATTACGAGGGCTACTTTGCATGCTTGTGCTAGTCACCACAAAGACCACAAAAATACATGGTATACACCCCTGTAAAGATGGCATGGCATACTTCAAAACACATGTAGGGCTCAAGTTCATAGGATGCACACATTAAACATGGAAAAAATGACAAATGACCAATTACTGATAAGAATCTGAAACTAACATTGCATAGCACTCTTGCAACAATATTTAGGGCATCAAGATGAACTCAAATGAACATGGTGCAATGGAATGAAATGAAGTACTCATCGAGATGAACAATTTGACATACTACACGCCCAAAACGGAGCCACAGATGCACACATATGATGCGATGAAAAACGCTAAAAATTACTTGCACTGAGGCAAAAAGTCAACCCTCTCAGATCTAGGGTTTGCACGCGGATCGAAGATCGCTAGGGAGCTCGCTGGAGTTTGAAGAAGCTCGCCGGATGAGGGGACTTGCCGGACTTGGGCGTCGGAGGGCGGCGTGGCGCTGGTCCGGACGGCGCCAGCAAGGACCTGCGGCGGCGCGGCAAGGTCGGGCGGCGAGGCGGCGCGGCGAGTCGCGGCCGGCGGGGAGGCGGCGACCGGACTTGGTGGCGGGGACGGTGGGGTGATGCGGACGGCGGCGCGCACGGGCGGCGCTGGAGGCAGGCGGCGGGGCGGAGCGGATCGGGGACGCGGGCCGGGAGGGCCCGCGACGGGCTTCAGCGGGCCGACGCGGTTGGCGGCGAAGTGGGCGCCGGCTCGGGGAGACGTGGCGCCCGCGGGTTGGCTGGCGCGGCGGCAGGGACGATGTGGCGCGATGCGATTGGCCAGGGCGACGTGGCTGGAGGCGGTGGACACGTTCGGCGCGGCATGGACACGTCCAGTGGCGTGAGGGGAAGGGTAGACTAGGGTTTGATCCGAAAATTTCGGGGGAGATGCCTTTTTATAGGTAGAGGGAGCTAGGAGGCTCCAAATTGAGCACGGTTTGCGGCCACGCGTTCGTGATCGAACGACCGAGATGATGGAGGGGGTTTAGGTGGGTTTTGGGCCACTTTGGAGGGGTGTTGGGCTGCAACACACACGAGGCCTTTTCGGTTCCTCGGTTAACCGTTGGAGTATCGAACGAAGTCCAAATGGCATGAAACTTGACAGGAGGTCTACTGGTAGTAAACCAAGGCCTCTTGGCAAGTTGGGTCCAATCCAAAAACGTTTAACACCCGCACATGAAAAGAGGCAAAAGGGGGACACCGGAGGACATAGGAGCGCCGGAATGCAAAACAGACAACGGGGAAAAAAATGCTCGGATGCATGAGACGAACACGTATGAAAATGCGATGCACATGATGACATGATATGAGATGCTTGAAACAGACAAAAACAACATGACGGCAAAACCCAACAACGAGGAATATCATAACTTAGTGCCGGAAATGGCAAGAGTTGGAATACAAATATGTCAGGTTACATACGGGGTGTTACAGGTGTCCCTCAGGATAAAGTGGTTCCTGAGTCATTTTACCTCCTATAGTTGAAACTCTAACAGCAAAGTCATGCATATTATGATTCATTTCATCAAGCAATTCTCTTTGAGATTTAGCAACTTGTTCTAATTGAGTTTGACACATAGAAGCATGTTTTCCAACACCTCTAATGTCATTTGATATTCTAAATAACAAGTCACTCAAGCGAGCAATCATATCGGAATTATATTTCAATTGTTCCATAACATTTGCATTGAAGTGATCTTGTTTCCTAATGTAGTTTTCAAACTCATAAAGGCATTGACTAGGATGCATATTGTGAGGATTATCATTATCATTGAACTTCATAAGAGAATTTACGTATACCACCTTAGGCATTGGTGGTGTATTAAGCCCATGTATTTCTTCAATAGGAGGTAAATTTTTAACATCCTCAACTTTAATACCTTTTTCCTTCATATATTTCTTTGCCTCTTGCATATCTTCGGGACTGAGATGTAATATACCCCTCTTCTTTGGAGTGGGTTTAGGCGGTGGTTCAGGAATAGTCCAATCATCATAATTTTTCAATATTCAATAATTCTTCAGCTTGAGAAATAGTTCGTTCCCTGAAAACACAACCGGCACAACTATCTAGGAAGTCCCTTGAAGCATCGGTTAGTCCATTATAGAAGATATCAAGTATTTCATTTTTCTTAAGAGGATGATCAGGCAAAGCATTAAGTAACTGGCAAAGCCTCCTCCAAGCTTGTGGGAGACTCTCTTCTTTAGTTTGAGCAAAGTTAAATATTTCCTGTAAGGCGGCTTATTTCTTATGAGCAGGAAAATATTTTTCAGAGAAGTAATAAATCATATCCTGGGGACTACGCACACAACCAAGAGCAAGAGTATTGTACCAAGATTTAGCATCACCCTTTAATGAGAAAGGAAATAATTTGATAAATAAAGTAATAGCGAGTTTTCTCATCATGTGTAAAAAGGGTGGCTATGTCATTCAACTTAATAACATGTGCCACAACAGTTTCAGTTTCATAACCATGGAAAGGATCAGATTCAACCAGAGTAATTAGCTCTGGTCGACAAATAATTCATAATCCTTATCATCAATATAGATAGGTGAAGTAGCAAACTTAGGATCATATTTCATTCTAGCATTCAGAGATTTTTCTTTATACTTGTGTAGTAATTTCTCTAGATCATCTCTATCATTGCAAGCAAGAATATCTCTAGTTGCTTCTTCACTCATAACTTTACCTTCCGGTACCTTAGGCAATTCATATCTAGGAAGGCTAGTTCTGGTAGGTGTTTCAGGAGTTTCAGTTTCAAGCTCATCATCAGATTCAACAACATCATGTTGTATAACTCTAGCAATTTGTCTATCAAGAAATTCACCAAGTGGCACATCATCATTATCAAGCAAGGTACTAGCATCATCGTAAGCATCATTCATAGCAGAAGTAGCATCATCAATAACTTGCGACATATCAGGATTAATAGCATGTGGTGGTGTTGCAAGTTTACTCATAACAGGAGGTGAATCTAAAGTAGAACTAGATGGCAGTTCCTTACCTCCCCTCGTCTTAGAGGGATAAATCTTAGTCTTTGGATCCTTCAGATTCTTCATAGTGATAATATGGTAATAATCCCAAGTGACTCAACAAATATAGCTATGCTCCCTGGCAATGGCGCCAGAAAAAGGTCTCGATAACCCACAAGTATAGGGGATCGCAACAGTTTTCGAGGGTAAAATATTGAACCCAAATTTATAGATTCGACACAAGGGGATCCAAAGAATATTTGAAGGTATTAGCAGCTGAGTTGTCAATTCAACCACACCTGGAGATTAATTATCTGCAGCAATATGATCAATAGCAAAGTAGTTTGATGGTTTTGATAGTAGTGATAGTAGCAACGGTAACAGTAACAGTGATAATAGTAATTTGTAGCAAGTGTAACAATAATGATAGCAATAGTAATGCAGCAAGATCAATAAGGATAAATTCATAGGCATTGGATAGGTGACTTGTTGGATGGTATTCATCATGTGACAGTTATAACATAGGGCGATACGGCACTAGCTCGAGTTCATCGATATAATGTAGGCATGTATTCCATAAATAGTCATACGTGCTTTATTAAAAGAACTTGCATGGCATCTTTTGTCCTACCCTCTCGTGGCAACAGGGTCCATATTAGAAACTAATGGATATTAAGGCCTCCTTTTAACAGAGAACAGGAACAAAGCATTGACACATAGTGAGTACATGAACTCCTCTAACTACGATCATCACTGGGAGTGGCCCGGTTGTTGTCACTCCAGGGTTGCTGGATCATAACCGTAGTAGGTGACTATAACTTGCAAGATAGGATCTAAAACATGGATACACTGATGAATTCATAAATGGTTCAGATCTGAAATCATGGCAACCGGGCCCAAAGTGACAAGCATTAAGCATGGCAAAGTCATAGCAACATCAATCTAAGAACATAGTGTATACTAGGGATCGATCCCTAACAAAACTAACTCGATTACATGATGAATCTCATCCAACTCCTCACCGACCAGTGAGCCTACGAAGGAATTACTCACTCCCGGTGGGGAGCATCATGGAATTGGCGATGGAGACGGTTGGTGATGACGAAGAACGAAGATCCCCCTCTCTGGAGCCCCAAACGGACTCCAGATCTGCCCTCCCGAGGAAGAACAGGGCTTGGCGGTGGCTCCGTCTCGTGGATTGCAATAATTCTTTCTCCTTGATTTTTTTCTGGAATAATGTGAATTTATAGTATCAGGGGGTCATCAGCGGGGCCACTAGGTGGGTACAACCCACCTGGGTGTGCCAGGAGAGGGGGGCGTGCCCTGGTGGGTTGTGCCCACCCAGGGGCCCCTCTCTGGTGGGCCTTGGCTCCAAAAATTCTTATTATTGATATAAAAAGTCCTCAAAAAGTTTCGTTCCATTCCGAGAACTTTTATTTCTGCACAAAAACAACACCATGGTAGTTCTGCTGAAAACAACGTCAGTCCGAGGTTAGTTTCATTCAAATCAGAGTCCAAAACAAGAGGAAAATCGTGAGAAAAAGTAGATACGTTGGAGACGTATCAGACCGTGGCGCGGAGCTTGGATGAGTCGAGGGATTTGACCTTGACCCGGACCCCCTCCTCCTCGCGGAGAGAGAGCTCGTCAACCACGACCACCTTGCCGAGGATGCGGGACATGTTCCGAATGACCCGCTCCGAGAGGGCGATGTTGGGGAGGCCACCGATGAGGATCCAGGCCGTGTCTAGGACAACGATCGCCAGGGGGTCCCGCACTGGCACGGAGATGTCCACCACTAGCTTGTTGAGGGCTAGGGTGATGTCGCCGTTGCGGGTGCCGTAGTCATGGCTAACCACGTTGGGGAACACAACCAAGAACTGGCCGCCTGCCAATAGGGTAACCTGCCAATCCCAGGTGCAGGAGGTGGTTGAGCTCGGCCTCTATCATCTCCGGCGAGGCAACCCCATCCTTCACGGTGACAATCGCTAGGAGCGATGGTGAGGGGGTGGGGATGTCTGGCACCTCGATGTGGAAGAAGCTGAGGCCCTCTATCCCATGCCCGTACATCATCAACTCCTTTGCCACCGGACGGCCGGGGTAAAGGAACGCCGGGTGGTCAGGGTCCGAGCAGATGTAGCAGCACTAAGGGCGCGTACATGCCACCTGGGAGTGACCGGAGAGGCCGCAGTTGAAGCACTTGACGAGGTTGGAGATGCGGTCATCGGGGAGCAACGCGGTCATGGTAGAGCCCGCCGGGTCACAGGTGGAGCCATTGGCCGGGGTGGCGCCATTGGCACGCCCCATGCCACGCTTCTTCTTACGCTTGCCTCCAGGACGGCCACGGCCCGCCCCATTGCCGACGGGGGGGGGGGGGGGGGGGGGGGGGAGCTCGGTTCCCCCCGCGGGGCTGGTACCAGCGCACCGGGCCGGCGGAGGGAGGGAGAGCCTGCGGGCCGGGGGGTTGGATGCGATCAGGGGACCGGGGCCGGCTGCTGCGAGCCGGGGAGCGGCTGGGATCTCGCCGGCGAGCCGGAGAAGGGGACCTGCGGTGCTGGTTGCGCCAGTCTACGGGCGGAGGCGACGAGCGGGATTGGGACCGCCCACGGCGGTCAGTCCGACCGGGAGAGTGGCGAGGAGGGGAGCGGTGGTCGTCGCAGGAAGGGGTCCGACAGTCGCAGCGGGCAGAGAGATGCCGACGGAGGTCCGCCTCATGCCGGAGTGAGTCGGGGGAGGGGCAGATGGGGTCGCGACGATCGTTGGCGCGGCCCTTGGGACGCGGCCCCGCGTCATTCCAGTCCCGAGGCATTCCAGTCGGCGGCGGAGGTGTAGGGGTGAGGCGAGGGGCGCTGGCGGCGGGGAGAGGTCGGGCGAGGGTTAGGGTTGGGGTTGGGACGAGCGGGGTGGGGATGGGGGGACGTGGGAATCCTGCCGGGGGCCAAATAGGCCGAACGGACGGGCAGGCTGGCCCACCAGAGTACCGGACCAGATTGGGCCGGGCTGCGGGTGGAGCGTCCCGAGCACGCGGCCCAGGCCTAGGCCCAGCAGCTCCGAGGCCCGCAGCCATGCGGCCCAGCCAGCGATGCGGGGCGGCAGCGCCTAGGGTTTCCCCCGGTGCTGCGACCGCCGCGGCGGCTAGGGCCGGCCCTGACGCAAGTGCCACAGTGAGCCAGGGGCGACGCAGGGGATGGCTAGCGGAGAACCGTAGCGAGGACGACCCAAATGATGCGATGAAGGGACGAAACGGGGACGTGTGGATGATCGCCGGAAAGTCCGTCGGCGTCGGGAGGGAAGAGGGCAGAGTGCCGGGAGGAGCAGCGGGACGCCAGGAGCACTGGGCACGGCCCAGGTCGGATCACGCTGCGACGCCCCACGCTGAAGTGTGGCGGCGGCGAGTGGTCCTGGACCCAAGGGCGTCCCTTTGGCGCGGCGTCAGAAGGAGGGGGAGCGTGGCCAGCCGGCGAGCATGAGGGGGGCATGGACAGCCCCTCCGTGGCAAGTCCTCCATCATCGGACGAGTCACAACGCGGCGAGACGGCGGCACTCGACGAATGATGGGGCGGCCAGCGTCGTCGTCCTCCGCGACATCAGCCCAGCGAAGCGGCGACTCCACCGAGTCGGGGGCGGCGGTGAGCGGGCCATGGCAAGCGGCTCCAGGGCGGCGGGGGACAGCGCAACGACGGCAGCGTCCGGCTCGGGGCAGGCCGGAGGCGGAGGCGGCGGCGACCCCGCCGCGAGCGGCGCGGCGCCAACGGAGTCGCGAGAGCAGGCCTCCATCCCAGCCATGGGTCTATTCTTCTAATTCATGTATGCATTCTGTTCAACATGATTCTAGCCTAGGGAGTGACTTTGAAATCGTCCATGTGCATTTACCCTGATCGCCGGTCATGCAATCGCCGTCGCTGCCGTGGACGGCGCAGTTGCATTCGCCATACTATTATACCACCCGCAACTTGATCTGCAGCAGCAGTCCGCGTCCACAATCACCGCCGGCCATCACTGTCATACAACATCGACCTCAACACAGAGTACACCTCCATGGAGGCACAGTCGTCGGCACTTGTCCGTTCGCGGATGCGGCTCCCTCGACCTTCGGTGTCGGGTCTCTATATGCCAGAATGTCTCAACCGGACGCGATCGTGGATGAAGGGGAGGCAATGATGAACATGATCCACGACAGCGACGGCCACTAAGACGGGAAAGTGGAGGACTCCCTAGTCGGAGGGGCACCCAACAGATGCACACCCAGATGCTGGACCTAGCAGCCGAATGGCAACCAGCCGGACCGTGAACCCGAGGACATCTGAGCACCCATAAAGTAAGAGGGGAAATTATCAACTTGAAGAAGGATGAATTGTTGGATGATGCATGGTTGGTGATATGTGTCCAACGTATCTACTTTTCCAAACACTTTTTCCCTTGTTTTGGACTCTAACTTGCATGTTTTGAATGGAACTAACCTGGACTGACATTGTTTTCAGCAAAACTGCCATGGTGTTATTTTTGTGCAGAAATAAAAGTTCCCGGAATGACCTGAAAATCCACGGAGACACGTTTTAGAATTAATGAAAAATATTGGCAAAAGGATCAGCATCAGGGGGCCCACACCCTGTCCACGAGGGTGCAAGGCGCGCCCCCTGGGGCGCCCCCTGCCTCGTGGGCCCCTGGGACTCCACCGACCTCGACCCCAACTCCATGTATTCACTTTCAGGGAGAAAATAATCAAAGAGAAGGATACATCGCGTTTTACGATACGAGCCGCCGCCAAGCCCTAATCTTCATCATGAGGGCTGATCTGGAGTCCGTTCGGGGCTCTAGAGAGGGGAATCCGTCGCCATCGTCATCATCAACCATCTTCCATCACCAATTTTATGATGCTCTCCACCATGCGTGAGTAATCCCATCGTAGGCTTGCTGGACGGTGATAGGTTGGATGAGATTTACTATGTAATGGAGTTAGTTTTGTTATGGTTTGATCCCTAGTATCCATTATGTTCTAAGATTGATGTTGCTATGACTTTGCTATTCTTAATGCTTGTCACTAGGGCCCGAGTTCCATGATTTCAGATCTGAACCTATTATGTTTTCATGAATATATGTGAGTTCTTGATCCTATCTTGCAAGTCAATAGTCACCTACTATGTGTTATGATCCGGCAACCCCGAAGTGACAATAATCGGGACCACTCCCGGTGATGACCGTAGTTTGAGGAGTTCATGTATTCACTAAGTGTTAATGCTTTGGTCTGGTACTCTATTAAAAGGAGGCCTTTATATCCCTTAGTTTCTAATAGGACCCCGCTGCCACGGGAGGGTAGGACAAAAGATTTCATGCAAGTTGTTTTCCATAAGCATGTATGACTATATTCAGAATACATGCCTACATTACATTGATGAAATGGAGCTAGTTCTGTGTCACCCTATGTTATAACTGTTGCATGAGGAATCACATCCGAAACAATTATCCATCATTGATCCATTGCCTATGATCTTTTCACATATTTATCTTTGCTTAGTTACTTTTCTATTGCCACTGTTACGATTGCTACAAAAACTGCTACTGATACTTTTGCCACCGTTACTTCCATACTACTTTGCTATTAAATACTTTGCTACAGATATTAAGTCTTTCAGGTGTGGTTGAATTGAAAACTCAAATGCTAATTCTTGAGAATATTCTTTCGCTCCCCTTGTGTCGAATCAATAAATTTGGGTTGAATACTCTACCCTCGAAAACTGTTGCGATCCCCTATACTTGTGGGTTATCAAGACTATTTTCTGGCGCTGTTGCCGGGGAGCATGGCTCTATTCTTTGAGTAACTTGGGATTTATATCTGTTGATCACTATGAGGAACTTGAAAGATGAAAGAACCAAGATTTTTCCCTCAACTACGAGGGGAGGTAAGGAACTGCCATCCAGCTCTGCACTTGATCCACCTTCTGTTATGAGTAAATTTGAGACACCTACACCTGTTATTGATTCTGATATGTCGCATGTTATTGATGATGCCACTTCTGCTATGCATGATGCTTATGATGAAACTAATTCTATGCTTGATAATACCGTTCCATTAGGTGAATTTCTTGATGAACAACTTACTAGGGTTAGAGAAAATGAAATTGTTGAAACAGATAATATTGATGAAAGTGATGATGAAGATTCTCCCCTAGATATGAATTGCCTGATGTGCCTGAGGGTTATGTTATGGATGAAGAAACTGCTAGAGACCTTTTTGCTTGCAAAGATAGATATGATCTTAAGAAACTGTTAGCTAAGCTGAAAGAGAAGTCTTTGAATGCTAGAATGAAATATGACCCTGCTTTTGCTACTTCACCTATGTCTATTTCTGGTAAGGATTATGATTTCTCTGTCGATCTTGAGTTAATTACTTTGGTTGAATCTGATCCTTTTATGGCTATGAATCTGAAACTATTGTGGCATATCTTACTAAATTGAATGATATAGCCACCCTATTCACTCATGAGGGAAAAATTCATTACTACTATATCCTAAGTTATTTCCGTTCTCATTAAAGGGCGATGCTAAAACATGGTTTAATTCTCTTGCTCCTGGTTGTGTGCGTAGTCCCCAGGATATGATTTATTACTTCTCTACTAAATATTTTCCCGCTCATAAGAAACAAGCTGCCTTAAGGGAAATATATAATTTTGTGCAAATTGAAGAGGAGAGTCTCCCACAAGCTTGGGGGAGGCTTCTCCGATTAGTTAATGCTTTGCCTGATCATCCTCTCAAGAAAAATGAAATACTTGATATCTTTTATAATGGACTAACGGATGCTTCCAGAGACCACCTGGATAGTTATGTTGGTTGTGTTTTTAGGGAAAGAACTATTGTGCAAGCTGAATTTCTATTAAATAATATATTGAGTAATGTTAATGATTGGACACTTCCTGAACCAACTCCTAAGCCAACTCCGAAGAAAAGGGGTATTCTATTTCTGAGTCCTGAAGATATGCAAGAGGCAAAGAAATCTATGAAAGAAAAGGGTATTAAAGCCGAAGATGTTAAGAATTTACCACCTATTGAAGAAATACATGGTCTTAATAACCCGATATAGGTAGTAAAGGTAAATTCTCTTCATAGATTTGATGAAGGTGATATTCCTTGTAATAAGTCTGCTAGCCAATGCTTGGATTAGTTTGATAATTTTATTGTTTAATAAGAAAACTTCAATGCTTATGTTGGTAGATGATTGAAACGTAATGCTTATACGGTTGAACACTTGAGTGATTATATGTCTAGAGTTAAAGGTGACCTTAAACTTATTAGTAAACATGCTTCTATGGTTACCACTTAGGTAGAACAAGTGCTTAAAGCTCAAGATGATTTTCTCAATGAATTAAATAATAAGAAATATGATAATGTTGTTAGAGTTATGACTAGAGGGGGTAGAATGACTTAGGAACTTTTGTATCCCAAGGGCCACCCTAAGAGAGTTGAGCAAGGTTCTCAGAGAACTAATGTTGATACACCTAGTCCTTCTAAGAAGAAGAAAAAGAAAAATGATAGGACTTTGCATGCTTCTAGTGAACCTGTTGTTGACACAACAGAGAATCCCAATGATATTTCTATTTCTGATACTGAAACACAATCTGGTAATGAACATGAACCTAGTGATAATGTTAATGATGATGTTCATATTGATGCTCAACCTAGCAACAACAATGATGTAGAGATTGAATCTGTCGTTGTTCTTGATAACCCACAATAAAAGAATTAATGTTATGATAAGAGAGACCATTCATGCATACTGGAGCCTGACTCCAGCTCCAGAGTTTGAGCCGGAGCCACCCCTTGACCCTTATCAACAGTCTGTTTATCAGTGGGATCCAGAGGAGATCGCCAACCAGTGGCACCCAGAGGACACTCCTCCGTACACCGGAGAGGGCAGCTTTGAGCCATGGCCATAGAACAACTTAGGCCAAAAGCCTAAGCTTGGGGGAGTACGTATTCCTCACCGACATTACATTCATGTTCACACACTCATGCAAGTTGTCGGTGCTCATACTTTTTCATTGTACTATCCATGCTAGTTTATTTTCTTTTCTAAGCCTTCTTCTTGTGTGTTTGAAAAGAAAACCTTAAGAAAAACCAAAAAATTAGTTGTAGCTTTTAGATAGTATACTTTCCATGCTTGTAGTAGTAATTAAAAGAAACCCCAAAAAGATTTCTCGTTCTTCTTTTGCTTGTTGGGAGCTTTCCCGTGTAAATAATTTTATTTCCTTTCTTATTCTTTGACGGTCGAGAGGAGAAGACCATGATGAAAATGTTGAGTGGCTATCGTATGCATTATTGTTGATTTAACCAAGATCCCATATTACCTTGTCTTCTCCATTATATAAAATGCTTGCAGATTCCAGCTTAGTCCAATGCACGTGCACTATTATTATTATCCACACCGTTCGGTCGTGTGAGTGACAGGCAATAATGATGATATATGATGGACTGAATGAGATGAGAGAAGATGGCATGAACTCGACCTATCTTGTTTCTGTAAATATGATTAGTTCATCGTTCCTGATTCAGCCTATTATGAATGAAACATGTTTGCAATGACAATTAGAGATTATAGTTGCCCATGCCATGCTTAATTAGCTAGGAGTTTATAATGGTTTACCTTGAGTGCCAACATGCTATTAAAATGGTTGTGATGTGGTATGATAGGGCGATATCGTCCTTTGAACGATTCAAGTGGCTTGACTTGGCACATGTTCACGCATGTAGTTGAAATAAAATCAACATAGCCTCCACGATATTTATGTTCATGGTGATTTATATCCTACTCATGCTTGCACTCATTGTTGATTAATCTTAATGCATGATGATGACTGTTGTCGCTCTCTAGTTGGTCACTTCCCAGTCTCTTTCTAGCCTTCACTTGTACTAAGCGGGAATACTGCTTGTGCATCCATTTCCATAAATCCCAAAGTTATTCCATATGAGTCCACCATACCTTCCTATATGCGGTATTTACCTGCCGTTCCAAGTAAATTTGTATGTGCCAAACTCTAAACCTTCAAATGAAATTCCGTTTTGTATGCTCAGATAGCTCATGTATCAACTAGGGTTGTCTATAACTTCCATGCTAGGTGGGTTATTCTCACGATGAGTGGACTCCGCTCATCATTCACGAGAAAATGACCGGTAACCGGGATGCCCAGTCCCATGCTCAAGTCAAATCAAAATAACTGCAAACAAAACTCCCCCAGGATTGTTGTTAGTTGGACGGCACCCGTTGTTTCAGACAAGCCATGCATTGATGTTTGTTGGTGGTGGGGGAGTATAAACTTTACCATTCTGTTTGGGAACCGCCTATAATGTGTGTAGCATGGAAGATATCGAGATCTCTTGGTTGTTATGTTGACAATGAAAGTATTCCACTCAAAATATTATTTATCTCTGTTTCAAAACTCGATCTCTGGCACCTCTACAAATCCCTGCTTCCCTCTGCGAAGGGCCTATATTTTTACTTTTATGTTGAGTCTTCATCCTCTTATTAAAAAGCACCAGTTGGAGAGCACCACTATCATTCGCATGCACTGCTATTAATTTACATTGAGTATGACTGTGATTAGATCTCTTTTACCATGAATTGCAATGTCTAGTCAGTCCTTGATCTTCAGGGGTGCTCTGCGTTTATGTTTTGCGGTCACAGAAAGGGCTAGCGAGATACCATCTTGTTATATCATGTTATGATTGTTTTGAGGAAGTGTTGTCATCCGAGATTTATTATTATTGCTTGCTAGTTTATTATGCCATTGATATGAGTAAAAATGAGACCTAAATGTTATTGTGAATATGGTTAGTTCATAATCTTTGCTGAAAACTTGAATGCTGGCATTACATATTTGCAACAACAAGATCAAACAGAGTCTGTAAAAGTTTTTTCTTTATCACTTTCAGTTTGTCAACTGAATTGCTTGAGGACAACCTAAGGTTTAAGCTTGGGGGAGTTGATACGTCTCCAACGTATCTACTTTTCCGAACACTTTTGCCCTTGTTTTGGACTCTAACTTGCATGATTTGAATGGAACTAACCCGGACTGACGCTGTTTTCAGCAGAACTGCCATGGTGATATTTTTGTGCAGAAATAAAAGTTCTCGGAATGACATGAAAATCCACGGAGACGCGTTTTAGAATTAATGAAAAATATTGGCGAAAGAATCAGCATCAGGGGGCCCACACCCTGTCCACGAGGGTGCAGGGCGCCCCCCTGGGCGTACCCCTGCCTCGTGGCCCCCCTGGGACTCCACCAACCTCAACCCCAACTCCATATATTCACTTTCGGGGAGAAAAAATTTGAGAGAAGGGTTCATCGCGTTTTACGATATGGAGCCGCCGCAAAGCCCTAATCTTCTTCGGGAGGGCTGATCTGGAGTCCGTTCGGGGCTCCGGAGAGGGGAATCTGTCGCCATCGTCATCATCAACCATCCTCCATCACCAATTTCATGATGCTCTCCACCGTGCGTGAGTAATCCCATCATAGGCTTGCTGGATGGTGATGGGTTGGATGAGATTTACTATGTAATCGAGTTAGTTTTGTTAGGGTTTGATCCCTAGTATCCATTATGTTCTAAGATTGATGTTGCTATGACTTTGCTATGCTTAATGCTTGTCACTAGGGCCCGAGTGCCATGATTTCAGATCTGAACCTATTATGTTTTCATGAATATATGTGAGTTCTTGATCCTATCTTGCAAGTCAATGGTCACCTACTATGTGTTATGATCCGGCAACCCCGAAGTGACAATAATCGGGACCACTCCCGGTGATGACCGTAGTTTGAGGAGCTCATGTATTCACTAAGTGTTAATGCCTTGGTCCGGTACTCTATTAAAAGGAGGCCTTAATATCCCTTAGTTTCCAATAGGACCCCGCTGCCATGGGAGGGTAGGACAAAAGATGTCATGCAAGTTCTTTTCCATAATCACGTATGACTATATTTAGAATACATGCCTACATTACATTGATGAACTGGAGCTAGTTCTGTGTCACCCTATGTTATAATTGTTGCATGAGGAATCGCATCCGACATAATTATCCATCATTGATCCATTGCGTACGAGCTTTTCACATATTGATCTTTGCTTAGTTACTTTTCCGTTGCCACTGTTACAATTGCTACAAAAACTACTACTATTACTTTTGCCACCGTTACTTCCATACTACTTTGCTACTAAATACTTTGTTACAGATATTAAGTCTTTCAGGTGTGGTTGAATTGACAACTCTACTGCTAATACTTGAGAATATTCTTTGACTCCCTTTGTGTCGAATCAATAAATTTGGGTTGAATACTCTACCCTCGAAAACTATTGCGATCCCCTATAATTGTGGGTTATCAGTTGGCCACAAGCATTGATCCAATTAATGGCCGGAGAAAAGGGACGAAACCTTTTTGGACAAGTGTGCATGCGTAGGAGTATGTGCTTTATTATGGGCAGTATGGAACTGCAGGAATGATTTGGTTTTTAACACAACAACAAATATTCATTTCTTGTAGGTTATTTTCCAAGCCACTTCACTAGTCCATATGTGGTCGCTACTCACTCCGATGGATGCCAGGGAGCGTCTGGTTACTGGGTCTATCCGATGGGGGACGGTAGCACGGGCTATCTTCAACCGGTTTGGATGTTCAGGAGCAGAGCTTGAACTTCGATAAATGCTCGATTCTTTTCGGCGAAGCTTGCCCTTTTGATGTTCAGGAGGATGTCACAAACATTCGTCACATCACTAGCTTGGTTTTTGAGGAGAAGTACCTTGGGATCCCAACGCCGGATGGGCGTATGTCCAAGGGAAAGTTTCAAAACCTCCAGATGAGCTTGACAAAGGGACTGATCCAGTGGGGGGATGGGCTCCTAGCCCAACCTGGGAGGGAGACATTGATCAAATATGTAGCACAAGCCCTCCCCACATATATGATGGGAGTCTTCAAACTTCATTTTTCGGTGTGCAATGAACTCACAAGAATGGTATGAGCATTTTATTGGGGAGCAAAGAAGGGCAAGAGGAAAGTGCACTGGAGAGCTTGGGAGGATCTGTTGCAACCAAAGTGCAAAGGGGGTGCTGGTTTCAGAGATTTTAGAATTTTCAATCAAGCTTTATTAGCGAGGCAAGCATGGAGATTGATTTCTAAGCCAGACAGCCTATGTGCACTTATGCTAAAAGCGAAATACTACCCAGACGGTAATCTTGTGGACACGGTTTTTTCGGGTAACGCTTCTTCCACCTAGCAAGCAATTAGCTACAGACATGAACTCTTGAAGAAAGGACTGATTTGGAGAGTTGGGAATGGAAGGAGTATTCGTGTATGGCGTGGCAATTGGATCCCTAGACCATACTCCTACAAACCTATTTCAATAAGAGGAAGATGCAGATATCACTTTGTCTTGGATTTGCTTAATGATAATGGTTCTTGGAAGACCGATTTACTGCAACAATTTTTTGTGCTCGCAGATGTGATTGAGATCTTAAAGATTAGGGCCTCGCCGAGATTGGAGGAGGATACCTTGGCTTGGGGTCCAGGTAAATTTGGCTTATTCTCTATTAAAAGTGCTTATCAATTTGGTTTTGAGGAGGCCTTCAGGGACAACGCCACTGGTTCTAGCTTGCGGCTGGATGGACGTCGCGATTGTTGGAAACTCATTTGGTTCAACGATGTTCCTCCCTCACTGCGCAACTTTGCATAGCGAGCTGCTACAGAATCACTTCCTACTTGGAATAATAAGCATAAAATAGGTCTCGAGGTTAATGACTTGTGTCCGGTATGTTCTGTGGAGACTGAGGATTCCTTTCATGCTCTTTGTCGCTGCACATTATCACGTGCACTCTATGATGTTATGTCGGAAGTTTGGCCTCTACCAAACCTATCTTCTTTTCAGAACTCCGGTCCTGAATGGCTGCTGCAAGTGCTCTCCCAAATGTAGGATATTGAGCGGTCTATGCTGCTAATGACACTGTGGAGGGCGTGGCTCATACTCAACGAGATTGTTCACAACAAAGCCCCCCACCCATGGAAGTTTCATGCAGAATTTTGATGAGTTACCTGGACTCTCTAGTTGGCATAAAGACTAAACTTGCTGCTGATCCTTCCAAGGGAAAGTCCCTGATGTCATATGGTGCACTTCGACCACATGTGGTCAAGAGTGCAGGCCCCAAGTGGGATGCTCCTAGCTCTGGCTTTGTCAAATTAAATACCAACGGCTCATTTGCAGAGGATGGCTTGGCTGGTGCAGGTATGGTGTTAAGAGATGAGAGGGATGCCATCATTTTCTCTTCCTGTAGGAAACTCTTTTACTATCGGGACGCGCTCGAAGTTGAGCTATGTGCAAGCATGGAAGGCCTATCCTTTTCTATCTAGAGAAGCGACTTGCCAGTGCAGGTTGAGATGGACTCTCTAATGGCAGTAAAATTGATTCAAGCTTCAGATGTTGACAGATCGGTTTACTCGTCCATCATCAAGGAGATTAGATATCTTTTGTCCCTTCGTGATTTTTGTATTACTCATGTAAATCGTAGCCAAAATAAAGTTAGTGATAGTCTAGCATAATTTGCTCGTAGCGAGGGTAGAACCATGACTTGGCTTGGTTCGAGACCTCTAGATGCTTTGAATTTGGCTGCGATGGATTGTAAGGACTTGAGGTTTTGAGTAATACAAATTTCTACCTGCAAAAAAGGGTCGTGTAATAGGATAGGGGTTTAGTTTCCTGTCTTTTCTTGTGCCTGCCGGTTGTGGCTATCCTGTTATTTTGTGTTTTTGCTCTATGTGAACATTTCTTTCCTTTTGAGACCCGAAGACTTTGTTGAACCTTTGCTTATTAATAATATGGCCGTATGCATCATTCTGATGCAGAGGCCGGGGGATGACCTAGCACAAACACTAATGATTTGTATCACACGGAAGTGATTCATGAGCTTAACTCGAAGTCGCTCACTAATCGATGGTACACCATTCAAGAGACCACGAGCAAGTATTGTGGCCTCTACAAACAATTGCAAATCTGGTGGTCCAGCACCACGACACTCCAAGAGATCATAAGTTATTTGTTATTCTTTATTCTATATTTGTTGGTCATTTGGTTGGATGTGCTCTATGTGTCGGTCATTTTGCCGAATATGCAACTTGTGTTGGTCATTTGGCTGTATATGTAAATACTTTGTCATGTCTTTTCTTTCTAAGCTAGCGCGCAGTCACATTGTTCTTAAAGACGAAGAAGAAGCACTCCCTTGTCATGCATTGTTGGTTGAAGTTGAATGCACGCACGAAGTAGCTCAATGTCATTGTCAATTCCGTCAAGGCCGCCACCCATTGTAGATGAAGATGGTGATCCAGCAAAAGTAAGGCTTGCTCCGACCAAAATGATGACTATGAATGAGAGAGAGAAGTGGGAGGAGGAGAAGGAGAAGCGAGAAGGGATGGCGGCCAAAGATGATGGTGAGGTTCGAGGACATCATGGTGAAGAAGGAAACACGTGTTAAGCGCAATGACGTGAAGGAGAAAAAGGAAAAGAAGGCCAAGAGGTTTGACGTTTATAGTGGTGCAAGAGAAGATGATCAAACTCCAAGAGAAGAAGGTTGAGCTCGCGGCTTCTTCTGAGGCCACCAAAATGGTGGCCGTGAAGATGACGGACTTGGATCCCGATGCGGCAAAGACTATGCAAGCATACCGTGCTAGCATGTTGAAGTGCTTGGTGACTGATTTGAAGGAACCAGCTGGTGAGGAGGAGCTGCTTACACAGTGAAGCATTTGACTTGGACAGCTAGACTGGGAGGCAAAGAAATGAGTTTTTTCACTTTTGAGCCCGGTCGCATGTACAAAACTTATTAACATCTGACGCCTTTTGGTTGCGGTTGCATATGTTTGCACTTATATTTACATCTGCTAAATTTGTATTGATCTACATATGCATGTCAAATGAAGAAGGCTGGACCTGGGGGCATTTAGTGCACTAGGTTGGATGGCAGATTCTGCTACCCTTGTCCCTTGATGAAGGAAATATGCCCTAGAGGCAGTAATAAAGATGTTATTTGTATTTCCTTATATCATGATAAATGTTTATTATTCATGCTAGAATTGTATTGACCGGAAACTTGATACATGTGTGAATTCATAGACAAAACAAAGTGTCGGTGTACAAAAAGAGGGGTACACTTTTTGTACCCCTATAACTGTGCACGGGCAGTCTGAGCCACGGGCACCACCACACTGAGCAAGGCAAGGGAGGTGAGCCAAGGTAAGGCCGAAGCTCAGGAGAAGCAGAACGACGCCAAGACCAAGACCACAAAGAGGAAAGGGGACGAAGCGGACCCCCCGGCAAGATCCTTGCAGGGAGGCGGTTTTAGCAAACCTGGCAAGACCCTTGCCGTGGCAGCTCGCCCCACACCTACGGAGTAAGTCACCCTTGAGTCCACTGCCCCCATGGGGCAAGGATTCAGGAGACATCCCCATGGTGGCATGCAGATCTTTGTGAAGACATTCAAGATCAGATACACCCTTTAGAAGATGATGATCCTTAGCGGGATCCCAGCCAAGGAGGACCACAAGGCCCCCGGCAAGAGCCTTGCCGGGGATGACAACAAGCGCCACGGCAAGACCCTTGCCGGGGTCACGGCAAGGCCCTTGCCAAGAACACCCGTAGGGCCAGCATCAGGCCCACGCCAGTCAAACCTCCACCGCTGTTAGCATGCAGCTGCCGACCCAACCAGCTGGGCAGGCACCTGCGTGGTGGCATGTGGATCTTCGTGGAGACCCACCACTGCGCCACCTCAGCTGCCTGCCTGCCTGCCTACATGGCACCACGGGCGCCGCTGGCCAGGGCGTGTGTCGACACGAGAGGGAGCGGCGACGGACGAGACAGGGCTTTCCCCCATCCCCGATAAAGCAGGGACACCTGGGTAAGACGCATTAAATGCGCCTTGTCATGTAATGCAAGGGATGACCTCACATCACTGTACCCTTTCCACCTCCTGTGTGCCACTGTGGCAACCCCTTTCCTATAAAAGGAGGCCCGAGGCGACCAGGAGGAGGATTCGGCTTTTTGGAGCTCCTCACGCCCCATAGCTAGCTCAAGAACACAGATATACAATCCACCAAAGCAGGAGTAGGGTTTTACGCATCCTCGCGGCCCGAACCTGGATAAACGAACCATGTGCTATCTGTTTGATCTGCTCTTCTCATGACCCCGCGCCCGCAACCGTAGTAGGGATTCTTGTGATCCCATAGGTGTCGTTCCCACCGACATCTTTGGCGCGCCAGGTAGGGGGCGCAGTTGTGAGAATCGGCTCTAGCAATCAGCTCAGCACTCCTTCGTCTTCGTGGCTCTTGGAGAAGGACGGAGGCCGGAAGATCAGCGCTCAAGTGACTACAAACAGAAGCTAAGTTGCACTGAACCCTTATTTGTTCTATCCTTTTTATATGAGGTTATTCCCCCCAGAGATGTCATGCCTTTGTATGAGAAACCTGCACGCCAGGGGGCTCTCCCACGATCGGCAACGCCCTTGCCCTGTTTCGAGTCTGCTCAACAGCTCAAGCGGCTGCGTCGAGAATGGCAGAGTAACCATCCACGACCAACAACGCTCTCGATTCTGACTCGAGTCAAGCTCGACAGTTCGAGCGGCCGCGTTCGGAACGGAAAGGTGGCTTGTCCGGCAGCACGCGTACCCAGCAGGCCCATGGGGATCCGTCCCCAAAACGCCGCCCGGGGCTTCTGCGCCGGCGAGCCTACCCAATCGGCGTAGGGCGCACATACAAAGAGGAATTGAACGGGGAAATAAAATGCATGAAATTAAAAGTACTGCAAAGTTATATTACATCACATCATTGCTGCAGTTCTAACTAAAGATGAAATTTGTCTTGGTCGTGAACCTACAGCGGCGGTGAAGAACGGGATGCCTAATCCCGGCGCTGGCCTTCCACCCTCTTGATTTCGTCGATGCTGCTGATGATGGGCTTGATGCGATCCTTGAGCACCATGAGGTCAACACCCTCCGACAAGCTACCCATCGCGGCACCGAAGTCGAGGTCGGGATTCCAGTACGCCATCTTGGTGAGGACCTTGGTCATGAACCCCCGGCAAAGTCGCCAAGCTTCCCCGGCCAACGTGGCCGCTCAGTTGGAGTGAAGATAAGCCAAGGCTCCGAGGACGCCCTTGAAGAATAGGGTCAACTTGGTGTTGACGGTCCCGCTGCGCTCAGGGGCGTACCTCACGTTTGGCATCCCCATGGTGGCCAACTGTGAGGTGACCCTGCCGGCGACCTCCTCCAGACGGCTAATCCATCTGTTCTGGCCCGCCACATAATCCTGGTGGGAGGCGGCCTCGTTCGCCCGCAGTTGCTTCTCCTCCTCCAGGCTCCTGGTCAAGGTCTCCTCTCGAGCCCTGCTCTCCGACAGCATCTTCTCGAGATCGTCTAGCTTCAGCTTGAGATCTCTGACGGAGTTTTGCGCTTGGGAGAGCTCCCCAGCCCTGCTAATGACCTCTCCTTGCGCCTCCACCAAGGCGCTGTTGAGCGTGCTCTTCTCGTTGGACAGCTTGAGGGCCTTCTCCTTCAGCTCGTCCTGTGCCACCTCCAACTCCCTTACCTTGCCGGCATGGGCCAGAGCCTGGGCATCGAGTGCTTCCTTGTGCCTCTGCTCTAGCTCGCGAGTCCGCCGCATGAAAAGAGCCTCGAGCTCCTCATCCTTGCCACGGAGCGCTGCGGCAAGCTTCGCCTCACGCGCGGCGAGGTCCTCTTCCTGGGAATCCAGTGCGGCTTGATGCTGGTTCCGGACGGCCTCGGCCGCGGCAGCCAAGTTCGCCGCCTGTTCCTGGGCCTTCTCGATGTTAGCCATCTTCATGGTGAGCTCGACGTTGCGCTTGGCCAATTCCTCTTGAAGGGCCCTCCGCTCCTCGCGAGTCTGGTGGAACCAGGTCTGCGTCTCAGCAATGCGCGCCTTGAAATCCACCTCCGCCTGGTCCACCGTTGCCATCCTGGACTTAACCTTGTCTAGACGGACACGGTAGAGCGCCTGGAGTTTTCGGAAGTTGGCCCCCATAACGCGGAAAAGCTGCTCTTCCGGAGAACTGTCACCGCCAACGCCCGGCTCACCGACAACCTCAAGGCCGATGGCGGCAAGCACCTCGCTGTCAAAGACTTCCCCTTCAGCGGGCGCCCGAGAACTTGATGCCCTTGGGAGGTGGACGAAAAGATCGTCGCCCACCTTCAGATACCTGCCGAGGCCCGAGGTTGAGGAGGAGGGAGGCTGATCATCAACCGCCTCTTCCTTGGCGGTGGCCTTGCCGGCTTCCCCGGCAGGCCCACCATTGGCGCCCTCGGCAGAAGCCTCCCCGGTCGCCTTGGTGGCCCCCGCCGCGGTGTCCTAGGCAGCATCCTTGGCAGCCTCATCAGCGGCGACCTCGGCAGCGTCCTTGGCGGCCTCCTCAGCAATGTTCCTAGCAACGGTATCCACGTCCTCCATACCTGTTGGAGGAGGGTCTGGGTAGTAATGGGAGCATGGAAGCCAAGAAAAGGATAAGGGAAAAACAGAGATGGAGGACAGGCGACTCACCAGTGCCAGGCTGTGAAGCAGAAGTCCCCTCCCCGCCAGCATCCAGTGCCGTGGCAGAGTCACCAGCGCCCAAGTTCCCCTCTTCCTCCATGGGTGTGGGCTCCGTGCTTGATGCCCTTACCGGGACGCCCCTCGTCGCGGCGTAGTCGATGGGGGTGGTGTGTTGGGGGTAGCCCTCTACGGCTCCTCCTACTGCCGCTCCCCTCCTGCAAACCCGGCAAGGTCAACACCATAGCATCGGACGCCTACCACATGTCGAGTAAGAAGAGGGTGACGAACTTACGCTGGGGGCTATGCCAGGGGCTTCTGTCCGGGCTGCTCAACACCACCAGTGGCGTCCTTGAAGCCCCAGCTTGGGGATGACTGCTCGCCGAGGCCTTCGCCCTCTTCACCCTCTGGGCCAACGTCTCTGCATCCCTGCAAAAGCAAAAACGGATCAAGATGCATGGCTTAATTTAGAGGAATGGAAATGACAGTAAGGAACGGAGTACTTACTCGTCATCCACCCCCTCTTCCACCGCTTTCCTCTTCCTCTTCGGGCTGAGAGGCCCAAGATCAAAAGTGACCCCCGCGTCAACATCCGAGTCGACATCTGCCGGAGGAGGCAAAGACGGCGGGGCTTGTGTGTGCCCAGATGAGGAAGGGGCTGTTGTCTTCTTCTTCTCAGCGGCCTTCGTTAGCCTCTTGGCTGCCGTGGCCCTCGTGTGGCGCCCAGACCCCTCCAGGGTCAATTGAGGCCGCGCAGCCCTGCTGGGCCGGGCCGGCTCACCGGAGCCAGCCCGCCGCGGGACTAGCCCTCTTCCCCTGGTTGGCGTCGAGCCCGCCGCCATGTCCTCCTCCTCCTCCGACGACTCGTCAGCCGCGTCTTCGACGAGCGGAGATCCAGTGTCGGCGCTGCTGACCTCCCCGAAGGCCGCCGCCCACCGGGTGAGCTCCTCTTCCTCCGCCGCCATTGCGGCCTTGTCCTCCACGCCCCCGGCGCTGCCGGCCTCCATGGCAAGCTGTGCCTGCCTCGCCCTAGTGGCGATGTAGTCCAGCTCTGCCTGGGTGGTGTCCATGATAAGCCACCGCTCGGCGTCGGCATTGACGTACACCTCGATCAGGGTGTCAAAGAATTGCTGCACATCCTCGTCCTTCGGCTCCTCCCAGCTCGGGACATGGCCGTGCGCATTACAGTCTGGCGTCATGGCGATGATCTCAGACCGACGCGAATTGTTGCACAACGGGACCACCCCCGCTGGCAGCTTGAAAAATGGCCCCTTGAGGGCCTTGCCAACCTTTGCGGCAGCCCTCGCGGCCTTGCCGGTCCGCTCGACCTCGCCATCGCGACCCACATCAAGCTGGAAAAGCCGCTGGCAGAAGTGGGCATGCGCCACTGTGAAGTTGTGATCGAGGCCGTGGCGGAGTCGCATAATGTCAGCCGGGTTCGTAAAGAGCCAAGCTGGCCTCCCCTTGCTGTGCAACGGGGCAATCCGGCGGTGAATGAAGTCCGCCCCGATCATCTCAAGGGTGAGTCCGGCCTGGGTGAGCCGGAGAATCCTGGTGGTGGCGACGGTGAGCCTCCCATCGGCGGCGTCGACATCACTCCAATCGCTGCCACGGACCGGCGGCACTCGGTGGACCATGCAGAATTCCGGCGGATTTTCATCTTCAATCCAGCACCACCGGCCACGCCATTCCTCCCACCTCTCCTTCACGGCACCGTCCGGGTACGCCCCCTTGGATCTTGGGATCCAGGTGACGCAACTGGAGACGGCTCCTCCCGGCTGGATTCGAGGGAAGAATTAATGGCGGAAGAGCACCGTGTTGGGCTGCACCCCGGCAAAGCCTTTGCAAAGATGCGCGAAGAAAGCCATGCACGCCACCGCATTCAGAGTAAAATCCAAGAGGCGAAAGCCGAAGGTGTGCATAACGTCGCAGAAGAAATCGGAGAAAGGGGGGCATAACCCGCAAGAAAAGTAATCAACGAAGAAGGGGTACCGATTTGGGGCAGGATCAGCGCAAGCGGCAGGAATGACGCGCGTCGCCGGGTGTCCCGAATCCTCTCCCCCGTCTTCACTCCCCATAGGGGCTTGAAGGAGGCCTGGAGCTCTTGAACATCAACCGTCGAGGGGAAGAAGAAGGCGGACTTCGTCCGGTCCCCCGATAGCACGCTCTCCGGCGGCTCCACCGTCCCGGAGCCCTTAGCCACCTCCTTGCCCTTGGCGAATTTGGGAGCCATGGCGACCAAGAAGTTCAGAGGGCTGAGGAAGGGGGATGGCGAAGCAACAACAGCGGGCGACGGCGGAAGCTTAGGAAGGAAGGAAGAGAGGAAACGGCGGCTCTGAGATTGGAAAAGGCAGGACGAAAGAGGAGAAAGTGAGCAGCGCGCCCGCGGTTATTCCTTTCTTATGGGGGAAAACAACGGGCCGCCTCCTTTCACATTAACTGTGATGTGACGCATGCCCGCGGGAAGCAACCCCACGCATGCCGCCCACATCACACACGCCTCCCCACGCCGCGCCACGCACGGGAAGCATGGGAAGCGCAGCGCGCGAAGAGACTTACCGCGGTAAAAACCGCCCCGCCTGCCCGCACACCGTTTTTGGGCCTAGTCCAACGACGCGATTGCGCTTACGTGTGGCCCAGGCCCGGGGGCTCCTGTCGGTGTACAAAAAGAGGGGTACACTTTTTGTACCCCTATAACTATGCACGGGCAGTCTGAGCCACGGGCACCACCACACTGAGCAAGGCAAGGGAGGTGAGCCAAGGTAAGGCCGAAGCTCAGGAGAAGCAGAACGACGCCAAGACCAAGGCCACAAAGAGCAAAGGGGACGAAGCGGACCCCCCGGCAAGATCCTTGCCGGGAGGCGGTTTTAGCAAACCCGGCAAGACCCTTGCCGTGGCAGCTCGCCCCACACCTACGGAGTAAGTCACCCTTGAGTCCACTGCCCCCATGGGGCAAGGATTCAGGAGACATCCCCATGGTGGCATGAAGATCTTTGTGAAGACATTCAAGATCAGATACACCCTTTAGAAGATGATGATCCTTGGCGGGATCCCAGCCAAGGAGGACCACAAGGCCCCCGGCAAGAGCCTTGCCGGGGATGACAGCAGGCGCCACGGCAAGGCCCTTGCCAAGAACACCCGTAGGGCCACCATCAGGCCCACGCCAGTCAAACCTCCACCGCCGTTCGCATGCAGCTGCCGACCCAACCAGCTGGGCAGGCACCTGCGTGGTGGCATGTGGATCTTCGTGGAGACCCACCACTGCGCCACCTCAGCTGCCTGCCTGCCTACATGGCACCGTGGGCGCCGCTGGCCAGGGCGCGTGTCGACACGATAGGGAGCGGCGATGGACGAGACATGGCTCTCCCCCGTCCCCGATAAAGCAGGGACACCTGGGCAAGACACATTAAATGCTCCTTGTCATGTAATGCAAGGGATAACCTCACATCACTGTACCCTTTCCACCTCCTGTGTGCCACTGTGGCAACCCCTTTCCTATAAAAGGAGGCCCGAGGCGACCAGGAGGAGGATTCGGCTTTTTGGAGCTCCTCACGCCCCATAGCTAGCTCAAGAACACAGATATACAATCCACCAAAGCAGGAGTAGGGTTTTACGCATCCTCGCGGCCCGAACCTGGATAAACGAACCGTGTGCTATCTGTTTGATCCGCTCTTCTCACGACCTCGCGCCCCGCAACCGTAGTAGGGATTCTTGTGATCCCATAGGTGTCGTTCCCACCGACACAAAGTGTCCCTAGTATGCCTCTACTTGACTAGCTCGTTCATCAAAGATGGTTAAGTTTCCTGACCATAGACATGTGTTGTCATTTGATGAACGTGATCACATCATTAGGAGAATGATGTGATGGACAAGACCCATCCTTTAGCTTAGCATGTTGATCGTTCAGTTTTATTGCTATTGCTTTCTTCATGACTTATACATGTTCCTCTGACTATGAGATTATGCAACTCCCGAATACGAAGGAACACCTTGTGTGCTATTGATACGTCTCCGTCGTATCTACTTTTACAAACACTTTTGCCCTTGTTTTGGACTCTAACTTGCATGATTTGAATGGAACTAACCCGGACTGACGCTGTTTTCAGCAGAATTGCCATGGTGTTATTTTTGTGCAGAAATAAAAGTTCTCGGAATGATCTGAAAA
Source organism: Triticum urartu (assembly GCF_003073215.2). Taxonomy (NCBI): domain Eukaryota; kingdom Viridiplantae; phylum Streptophyta; class Magnoliopsida; order Poales; family Poaceae; genus Triticum; species Triticum urartu. The sequence goes on from NC_053026.1 coordinate 92,098,435, forward strand.
TCAACGGAGATTATTATTGGAATATATAAAAAATACTGGAAGAAAGATCCACGTCAGGGGCCCACACCCTGTCCACGAAGGTGGGGGGCGTGCCCCCTGCCTCGTGGGCCCCCTGACGCTCCACCGACGTCAACTCCAACTCCATATATTCGTGTTCGGGAAGAAAAAAAATCAGAGAGAAGGATTCATCACGTTTTACGATACGGAGCCACCGCCAAGCCCTAAAATCTCTTGTGTGCTATTGATACATCTCCATTGTATCTACTTTTCCAAACAATTTTGCCCTTGTTTTGGACTCTAACTTGCATGATTTGAATGGAACTAACCCGGACTAACGCTGTTTTCAGCAAAATTGACATGGTGTTATTTTTGTGCAGAAATAAAAGTTCTCAGAATGACCTGAAAATCAATGGAGATTATTTTTGGAATATATAAAAAATACTGGAAGAAAGATCCACGTCAGGGGGCCCACACCCTGTCCATGAGGGTGGGGGGCGCACCCTACCCCCTGGGCGCGCCCCTGCCTCGTGGGACCCCTGACGCTCCACTGACCTCAACTCCAACTCCATATATTCATGTTTGGGAGAAAAAAATCAAAGAGAAGGATTCATCGCGTTTTACGATACGGAGCCGCCGCCAAGCCCTAAACTCTCTCGGGAGGGCTGATCTGGAGTCCGTTCGGGGCTCCGGAGAGGGGAATACGTCGCCATCGTCATCATCAACCTTCCTCCATCACCAATTTCATGATGCTCACCGCCGTGCATGAGTAATTCCATCGTAGGCTTGCTGGACGGTGATGGGTTGGATGAGATTTATCATGTAATCAAGTTAGTTTTGGTAGGGTTTGATCCCTAGTATCCATTGTGTTCTGAGATTGATGTTGCTATGACTTTGCTATGCTTAATGCTTGTCACTAGGGCCTGAGTGCCATGACTTCATATCTGAACCTATTATGTTTTCATGAATATATGTGAGTTCTTGATCCTATCTTGCAAGTCTATAGTCACCTATTATGTGTTATGATCCGTTAACCCCGAAGTGACAATAATCGGGATTCTTACCAGTGATGACCGTAGTTTGAGGAGTTCATGTATTCACTATGTGTTAATGCTTTGGTCCGGTACTCTATTAAAAGGAGGCCTTAATATCCCTAGTTTCCAATAGGACCCCGCTACCACGGGAGGGTAGGACAAAAGATGGCATGCAAGTTCTTTTCCATAAGCACGTATGCCTATATTCGGAATACATGCCTACATTACATTGATGAAGTGGAGCTAGTTCTGTGTCACCCTATGTTATGACTGTTACATGATCGATCGCATCCGACATAATTCTCCATCACTGATCCAATGCCTACGAGCTTTTCATATATTGTTCTTCGCTTATTTACTTTTCCGCTGTTACGATTACAATCACTTCAAAACCCAAAAATATTACTTTTGCTACCGTTACCTTTTGCCACCGTTACCACTACTATCATATTACTTTGCTACTAAATACCTTGCTGCAGATATTAAGTTTCCAGGTGTGGTTGAATTGACAACTCAGCTGCTAATGCTTGAGAATATTCTTTGGCTCCCCTTGTGTTGAATCAATAAATTTGGGTTGAATACTCTACCCTCAAAAACTGTTGCGATCCCCTATACTTGTGGGTTATCAAGAACATTTTCTGGCGCCGTTGCCGGGGAGCATAGCTCTATTCTTTTAGTCACTTGGGATTTATATCTGCTTATCATTATGAAGAACTTGAAAGATCAAATAACCAAGATTTTTCCCTCAACTACGAGGGGAGGTAATTAAGGAAGTGCCATCTAGCTTTGCACTTGATTCACCTTCTGTTTTGAGTAAACTTGTGACACCTACACTGCTATTGATTCTGATATGTCGCATGTTATTGATGATGCCACTTCTGCTATGCATGATACTTATGATGAAACTACTTCTATGCTTGATACTACTGTGCCACTAGTTGAATTTCTTAATGAACAACTTGCTAGGGCTAGAGAGAAGGAAATTATTGAAACTGATAATATTGATGAATGTGATGATGAAGATTCTCCCCCTAGATATGAATTGCCTGTTATTCCTGAGGGTTATGTTATGGATGAAGAAACTGCTAGAGACTTCTTAGCTTGCAATGATAGAAGTGATCTTAAGAAACTATTAGCTAAGTTGAAAGAAAAATCTCTGAATGCTAGAATGAAATATGATCCCGCTTATGCTACTTCACCTATCTTTATTACTGATAAGGATTATAATTTCTCAGTTGATCCTGATATAATTACTTTGGTTAAATCTGATCCTTTCTATGGCTATGAATCTGAAACTGTTGTGGCACATCTTACTAAATTAAATGATATATCTACCCTGTTCACTAATGATGAGAAAACTCGCTACTGTTATATCCTTCAATTATTTCCATTCTCATTAAAGGGTGATGCTAAGATATGATTTAATTCTCTTGATTCTGGTTGTGTGCGTAGTCCCAAGGATATGATTTACTACTTCTTTGCTAAATATTTCCCCGCTGTTAAGAAACAAGCTGCTTTAAGGAAATATATAATTTTGTGCAAATTGAAGAAGAGAGTCCCCCACAAGCTTGGGGGAGGCTTCTCCAATTACTTAATGCTTTGCCTGATCATCCTCTCAAGAAAAATGAAATACTTGATATCTTTTATAATGGGCTAACCGATGCTTCCATAGATTACCTGGATAGTTGTGCTGGTTGTGTTTTCAGGGAAAGAACAGTTGATCAAGCTGAATTGCTATTGAATAATATGTTGACCAATGAAAATAATTGGACACTTCCTGAACCAACTCCTAAGCCAACTCCGAAGAAAAGGGGCATTCTATTTCTCAGTCCTGAAGATATGCAAGAGGCAAAGAAATCTATGAAAGAAAAAGGTATAAAAGCTGAAGATGTTAAGAATTTACCTCCTGTTGAAGAAATACATGGTCTTAATTCATCACCTGTTGAAGAAACACACGATTTCGATAACCCGACATAGGTAGTAAAGGTAAACTCTCTCTATAGATATGATAAAGCTGAAATCCCTCCTTCTAAGTTTGCTAGCCAATGTTTGGATTAATTTGATAACTTTATGGTTAAGCAAGAAAACTTCTATGCTTATGTTGGTAGACAATTGAAACATAATGCTTATATGATTTAACACTTGAGTGATTATATGGCTAGTGTTAAAGGTGAACTTAAACTTATTAGTAAACATGCTTCTATGGTTACCACTCAAGTAGAACAAGTACTTAAAGCTCAGAATGATTTGCTCAATGAATTAAACAATAAGAATGATAATGCTGTCAGAGTTATGACTAGAGGTGGTAAAATGACTCAAGAGCCTTTGTATCCTGAGGGCCACCCTAAGAGAATTGAGCAAGATTCTTAGAGAACTACTATAGATGCACCTAGTCCTTCTAAGAGGAAGAAAAAGAAAAATGATAGGACTTTGCATGCTTCTAGTGAACCTGTTGTAGACACACCTGAGAATCCTAATGATATTTCTATCTCCGATGCTGAAACACAATCTGGTAATGAACATGAACCTAGTGATAATGTTAATGACGATGTTCATGCTGATGCTCAACCTAGCAATAATAATGATGTAGAAATTGAACCTGCTGTTGATCTTGATAACCCACAATCAAAGAAGCAACGTTATGATAATAGAGACTTTGTTGCTAGGAAGCACGGTAAAGAAAGAGAACCATGAGTTTAGAAACCCATGCCCTTTCGTCCTAAACCATCCAAGAAAAAGGATGATGAGGATTTTGAGCTCTTTGTTGAAATGATTAGACCTATCTTTTTGCGTATGCGTTTGACCGATATGCTTAAAATGAATCCTTATGCTAAGTACATGAAGGAAATAGTTACTAATAAAAAAAATACCGGAAGCTGAAATTTCCACCATGCTTGCTAATTATACTTTTAAGGGTGGAATACCAAAGAAACTTGTTGATCCAGGAGTACCAACTATACCATGCTCCATTAAAAGAAACTATGTAAAAACTGCTTTATGTGATCTTGGAGCCGATGTTAGTGTTATGCCTCTCTCCTTATATCATAGAATTGATTTAAATAAGTTGACACCTAATGACATATCTTTGCAAATGGCTGATAAATCAACTACTATACCTATCCGTATTTGTGAGTATGTTCCTGTTGTGGTTGCAAACATTACCATTTTAATGGACCTTGTTATTCTTGATATTCCCGAGGACGATAGTATGTCTATTATTCTTGGAAGACCCTTTTTGAGTACTGCAGGGGCTATTATTGATTGCACCAAAGGCAATGTCACTTTTCATGTTAATGGTAATGAGCATACGATACACTTTCCGAGGAAACAACCTCAAGTCCACAGTATCAATTCTATTGGAAAAATTTCAACAATCACTATTGGAGGTTTTGAATTTGCTCTTCCTACTGTCAAGAATAAATATGATATTCTTATTGTTGGGGACATGCATATCCCCGTTGAGGTAACCTAGTGTTATTCGAAAATTATCCGGTTTCATGTTATTCGAAATGAGTTTGTTAACAAGACCTGATCAACCTTGTTAGTGGATTCCTTTTGATGAGCATGAGATGGATGAATTTAGAAAACACAACTCTCTGTACCCTTTCTTTTTATTTTCTGTTATTTATATTAAATAAAGCAAAAATAGTATTTTTTGTCTATTTTCTGAATTATCCATGCAATAAAAATACCCCGAAAATAAAAGTTCTCCAAATTCCCTGAAATTAAATATGATTTTTTCTAGAATATTTGAGAATATCTGGCACTGAGAACACACCAGGGGGAGCAAGCACCTGGCCACGAGGGTCTAGGGCGCGCCCACCCCCTGGGCGCGCCCCTGCCTCATGGGCCCATGGTGGCTGCCCTCCACTTATTCCAGCCACCACACACTCCTTCCTCCCAAAAAAATCACTAACCGGCTCAAGCACGAGTTCTAGCTCATCTTGCTGCCATTTTCGATCTCCTAGCTGAAAGCTCCATTCACAAAACTGCTTTGGGGGATTGTTCTTTGGTATGTGACTCCTCCAATGGTCCAATTAGTTTTCGTTCTAGTGCTTTATTCATTGCAATTTTTGCTGCTTAGGTGACCCTGTTGTTGAGCTTGCATGTCAAATTTATATGGTCCCAAGTAGTTCTAATGCATGATATTGCCTCTAGGAACTTGTAGGAGTAGCTGCTATAAAATATTGTTGAGTTTGGTTCACTTTTATTTTGAGTTACTAAAAATTTCAGAAATTTTTCAGAGGAAGAAATATGTTTAGGAAAATGTACCGAGGTGGTACTTCAAGGAAGCAAGGACCCAAACCCGCAATACGCGATGCGGACGATGAACCACCGAGGGACGCTCAAGTGCGGCCTTGTGAATGGCCGTCAGAGGACTTCATGGTTCGAGCAGGAATCAAGGAGGAATTTGAAGCATATGTGCGTAACGCCGATCTTGAGAGCTTTGAGGTAGATAAGTGCTAGCAATACCTCTATTTAACTGATTCATTTGTGAGAAGGTTTAAATTTTCATCCTCGCGCAATTCACAAACTGTCCTGTTTGATCTTTATGATAAATCTTATACCATGGATTTAGAGGATTTTAATACTTCCTGCAAACTCCCACAATGGGGTAGTGCTAGTGAACCTAGCAAATCTGAGCTTAGAGATTTTCTTGCTAGTATTACAGTGGGGGAATCTAGAGATGTAACACAAGCCACCATAGGGAGCATTCATTTTCCCGCTATACATTATTTTGCTCTCTTCATAGGAAGGCGCATAAATGGTAAAGATGAAGCATGCCACATGTGTGTACCTGATCTTAGCGTTCTCAGGAGCGCTGTTTTAGGAGATAAACAATACAACTTGGGGGCTATTGTTGCACGTAGGTTGCATAATAATCGTATTCATGGAGATTTCTTTGGTGGAATTTATGCAACTCGTATAGCTAACTTTCTTGAGATACCCATACGTGGAGATGATATTGAGTTGCCTCCTTCTTATCTAGATTATGATGCTATGGTTTGTCATCAGTTTGTTGAGAGGAACGATAAGTTCCTCCAGTACCGACTAATCTTTGACAGACGGCGCACCTATCATGTCGCTCTCCCTGCTCCTACTTTCTTTGACTTTCAGGCAAAAGGGAGATATATTATAACGAAGGAGGAGGCGACCAAGTACGAGAGGAGGGCGGAGGCAGCTCGCCTCCAAGCTGCAGCTCATCAGGCAATTGCCGCTGCATCTCAGTACGACCCCAGCTACAACTTTGGATATCCGCCAGGCCAGCCATGGCCATAGACCAACTTAGGCCAAAAGCCTAAGCTTGGGGGAGTACGTATTTTTCAGCGACATTACATTCATGTTCACACACTCATGCTAGTTGTCGGTGCTCATACTTTTTCATTGGAATATCCATGCTAGTTTATTTCCCTTTTTATGCTTTCTCCTTGTGTGTTTAATAAACCTTAAGAAAAACCAAAAAATTAGTTGTAGCTTTTAGTTAGTTTACTTTCCATGCCTGTAGTGGTAGTAATTAAAAAGAAAAACCAAAAAGATTTCTCGTTCTTCTTTTGCTTGTTGGGAGCTTTCCCGTGTAAATAGTTTTGTTTCTTTTCTTTGGGGGCCGAGAGGAGAAGACCATAATGAAAATGTTGAGTGGCTCTCATATGCATTATTGTTGATCTAACAAAGAGCCTATATTACCTTGTATTCTCTCTTGAAATTGAATGCTTGCAGATTCCAGCTTAGTCCAATGCATGTGCACTATTATTATTATCCACATCATTCAGTCGTGCAAGTGAAAGGCAATAATGATGATTATATGATGAACTGATTGAGATGAGAAAAGCTGGTATGAACTCGACCTCTCTTGTTTTTATAAATATGATTAGTTCATCATTCCTGATTCAGCCTATTATGAATGAACATGTTTGCAATGACAATTAGAGATTGTAGTTGCTTATGCCGTGCTTAATTAGCTAGGAGTTTATAATGGTTTAACTTGCATGCCAACATGCTATTAAAATGGTTGTGATGTGGTATGATAGGGTGCTATCCTCTTTTGAATGATTCGAGTGGCTTGACTTGGCACATGTTCATGCATGTAGTTGAAACAAAATCAACATAGCCTCTATGATATTTATGTTCATGGTGCATTATATCCTACTCATGCTTGCATTCGGTGTTGATTAATTTTAATGCATGTTCATGACTGTTGTCGCTCTCTAGCTGGTCGCTTCCCAGTCTTTTTCTAGCCTTCACTTGTACTAAGCGGGAATACTGCTTGTGCATCCAATTCCATAAACCCCAAAGTTGCTCCATGTGAGTCTACCATACCTACCTATATACGGTATCTACCTCCCGTTCCAAGTAAATTTGTATGTGCCAAACTCTAAACCTTCAAATAAACATTCTGTTTTGTATGCTCGAATAGCTCATGTATCAACTAGGTCTGTTTGTATCTTCCATGCTAGGCAGGTTATTCTCAAGAGGAGTGGACTCCGCTCCTCACTCACGAGAAAATGGCTGGTCACCGGGATGCCCAGTCCCATGCTTTATGCAAATCAAATCAAAATAACTACAAACAAAACTCCCCCGGGACTCTTGTTAGTTGGAGGCACTCGTTGTTTCGAGCAAGCCATGGATTGATGCTTGTTGGTGGAGGGGGAGTATAAACTTTACCATTCTGTTTGGGAACCGCCTATAATGTGTGTAGCATGGAAGATATCGAGATCTCTCGATTGTTATGTTGACAATGAAAGTATACCACTCAAAATATTATTCATATCTATTTCAAAACTGAGCTCTAGCACCTCTATAAATCCCTGCTTCCCTCTGCGAAGGGCCTATCTTTTTACTTTCATGTTGATTCATCATCCTCTTATTAAAACGCACCAGCTGGAGAGCACCACTGTCATTTTCATCCATTACTATTAGTTTACATTGAGTATGACTTGACTGGATCTCTTTTACCATGAATTACAATGTCTAGTCAGTCCTTGATCCTTAAAGGTGCTCTGCATTTATGTTTTGCGGTCTCAGAAAGGGCTAGCAAGATACCATCTTGTTATATCATATTATGATTGTTCTGAGAAAGTGTTGTCATCCGAGATTTATTATTATTGCCCGCTAGTTGATTATGCCATTGATATGAGTAAACGTGAGACCTAAGTATTATTGTGAATGTGGTTAGTTCATAATCTTTGCTGAAAACCTGAATGCTGGCTTTACATATTTACAACAACAAGAGCAAACAGAGTTTGTAAAAGTTTTTCTTTATCACTTTCAGTTTATCAACTGATTTGCTTGAGGACAAGCAAAGGTTTAAGCTTGGGGGAGTTGATACGTCTCCGTCGTATCTACTTTTCCAAACACTTTTGCCCTTGTTTTGGACTCTAACTTGCATGATTTGAATGGAACTAACCCGGACTAACGCTGTTTTCAGCAAAATTGCCATGGTGTTATTTTTGTGCAGAAATAAAAGTTCTCGGAATGACCTGAGAATCAACGGAGATTATTTTTGGAATATATAAAAAATACTGGAAGAAAGATCCACGTCAGGGGGCCCACACCCTGTCCACGAGGGTGGGGGGCGCGCCCTACCCCCTGGGCGTGCCCCGTGCCTCGTGGGCCCCCTGACGCTCCACCGACCTCAACTCCAACTCCATATATTCGTGTTTGGGGAGAAAAAAAATCAGACAGAAGGATTCATCACGTTTTACGATACGAAGCCGACGCCAAGCCCTAAACTCTCTCAGGAGGGCTGCTCTGGAGTCCGTTCGGGGCTCCGGAGAGGGGAATCCGTCACCATCATCATCATCAACCTTCCTCCATCACAAATTTCATGATGCTCACCGCCGTACGTGAGTAATTCCATCGTAGGCTTGCTGGACGGTGATGGGTTGGATGAGATTTATCATGTAATCGAGTTAGTTTTGTTAGGGTTTGATCCCTAGTATCCACTATGTTCTGAGATTGATGTTGCTATGACTTTGCTATGCTTAATGCTTGTCACTAGGGCCCGAGTGCCATGATTTCAGATCTGAACCTATTATGTTTTCATGAATATATGTGAGTTCTTGATCCTATCTTGCATGTCTATAGTCACCTATTATGTGTTATGATCCGTTAACCCCGAAGTGATAATAATCGGGATACTTACCGGTGATGACCGTAGTTTGAGGGATTCATGTATTCACTATGTGTTAATGCTTTGGTCCGGCACTCTATTAAAAGGAGGGCTTAATATCCCTTAGTTTCCAATAGGACCCGCTACCACGGGAGGGTAGGACAAAAGATGTCATGCAAGTTCTTTTCCATAAGCACGTATGCCTATATTCGGAATACATGCCTACATTACATTGATGAAGTGGAGCTAGTTCTGTGTCACCCTATGTTATGACTGTTACATGATCGATCGCATCTGGCATAATTCTCCATCACCGATCCAATGCCTACGAGCTTTTCATATATTGTTCTTCGCTTATTTACTTTTCCGCTATTACTATTACAATCACTTCAAAACCCAAAAATATAACTTTTGCTACCGTTACCTTTTGCCACCGTTACCACTAGTATCATATTACTTTGCTACTAAATACCTTGCTGCATATATTAAGTTTCCAGGTGTGGTTGAATTGACAACTCAGCTGCTAATACTTGAGAATATTCTTTGGCTCCCCTTGTGTCTAATCAATAAATTTGGGTTGAATACTCTACCATCGAAAACTATTGCGATCCCCTATACTTGTGGGTTATCAGCTATCAAACATCACAACATAACTAGGTGATTATAAAGATGCTCTACAGGTGTCTTCGATGGTATTTGTTGAGTTGGCATAGATCGAGATTAGGATTTGTCACTCCGTGTTTTGGAGAGGTGTCTCTGGGCCCTCTTGGTAATTCTCATCACTATAAGCCTTGCAAGCAATGTGACTAATGAGTTAGTTGCGGGATGATGTGTCGTGGAATTGTCACGGCAGATGTGCTAGCAGAAGGAATTAGTCATGGAGCCATCGCAACTAGCTAGGTTAGATTAAAGGGGTTAAACAGGACAAAGGACACAAGGAGTTTATACTGGTTTGGCCCCTTGCGGTGAAGGTAAAGGCCTAATCTAGTTTGAGGTGGTATTGCTTATGTTTTGATTACCAGGGAGCGAATACACTTGACCTAGCTTTCGATCTGTTGTCTCTTGTCCTGAACCGCCGCCTGGACGTCCCTTTATATACACAGGTAGACGCCCAGCGGCTCACAGAGTCCCGGCCGGCTCATACACAACGTGTCCGGCTCGGTGACTAACTATACATGCCTTATGAGACAAGTCATACATATATGGCGGTTTACACCTGTTGGGCCTTAAGTCGCCTTTGGGTTTTGGGCCTTTAGTAAGCCTGCTTCATGAACCTCCATCTTCAACATCTTTATGGGCTTTGTCATAACAAACCACTAACGGGATAACCCGGCCCCTCCTGGGCGGGTCATACCCAATAGTTATATCCCCAACATTAGGCCCTAGGTTGATTTGAACTTGTTCATATCAATCTTCAACACTTAGAGAAAATCCTTCTTCTTTTACTCTTGCGAGGCCCCGTAACCCGCCATGACGTCATCTCCTGAGATTATGGTAACCCGCTGTGACATCACCTGTCATTAATATTACACAAGGCCCAAATATTAATATATCCTTTCTTTTAATAAGCTCCCAAAAATCAAGGCGTCTGCGCTGTCGCATATCCATTTTTTAGCCTCCTCGATTCCCGTGCATGTCACTTATCCTTTCGACATTGTAAATAGGGCCAGGGGTCCCTTTCACTTTCCCCCTAGCCTCTTCATTTATGTCTTCCACCTCGCGTCGTCTCGGCGCCCGAGCTCCGCCGCCGCCATCGACCTTTGCCACTGCCTCAACAACGGCCGCTGCATCAACTTGATTCTCCTTCTTCCATTTGCCATAGATCCCATTAGGGTTTCCACGAGTTCGTCGGAGTTCATCTCCGCTCTTTATTGTAGCTTGTGACTTTTGATTCAAACTTAGTGCCCCTCCTGCGTGGCTGTAATTGTGATACTCATTTTTGTTATTAGAACATCTCCCTTGCGTAAGAAAACCAATCTGGAAACATGAACTACTCAAGTACTACGACTTAGGTCTAACTATTTTCCATTATTTGAAGTACCTTAGATCCAAAATTGTAGCATCAATCTGTGAAATCTGTTTTTCCAACACTTATAAATTTTCCCATTCTCAGATCTATAAATCAATATTTGTGTAGGCGGCTTAACTCAGAAACTGTAACCCGCCAGGTACCATTAGTCCCCTCTTAAGCCGCCAATAGCTTATCTTTATAACTTCCATGCCATCCTCTGGTTTAACATCTATGCATGCTTCATTATTTTTGCCTTTAAGCCAACAGCCGGCTTGACCATATAATCTTAAACCGGCCTAATCTTTCTTTCAAATCATCGAAAAAATGGCCAAGACATATACTACTTGCAACTGGGTCCCATCCCAGGTCAGTGAAGAAGACCTAAACAATTTTGTTGCAACTGGCGCCCTAGCCAAGAAAGAAGACATCCACTGGAGGGTCCCTGGTGAAGAAAATCCTCCTACACCCAAGGACGGAGAAGTGATTGTTTTTACTGACCACCTAAGCCAAGGGTTCTGCCCGCCCGGCTCAAAGTTTTTCCGTGACGTGCTTCATTTTTTCCAACTTCACCCTCAAGATATTGGGCCCAACTCTGTATCCAATATTTGCAACTTCCAAGTTTTCTGTGAAGCTTATCTTCAAGAGGAGCCCACAGTTGAATTATTCAGAGAATTTTAGTACTTAAACCATCAGACAGAGTTTACTGATGGGCCCAGCTTGGAACTCAGGGGGTGGGGGTTTCAAGTCATAAGAGGAAAGAAGTCAACTTTCCCTATGCCAAGCCGCCGAGCCATCCCAAAGATTGGAACCAGACTTGGTTCTACTGTCAAGACACTTCTCCATCAGATGAAAATCCTCTGTCGGGTTACCGCAGCCACCGCTTAGCAACACACATCCGCTTCCTCCACGGATCAACGCAAAGGAGCGGGCCAAATATGCATCAACTTTTTCAAGGCTTAGAGCCCTCATTGCTAATGGCCTAACTGGCATTGATTTTGTTCGGTGATGGGTGTCATGGAGCATCTTGCCATTAAGCCGCCGCCCTGGCTTAATGTGTGAATACATTGGCGATTTAAAAGATCCCTAGCGCCACTGCGACATTCAACTGTTAGAAACAGATATTACTGAAGCCACCAAGAAACTGCTAAACGAACCTTCAAGGGAATGCAGTAAAACATGACTTAGTCTTTTCTGCACTTTTAACAAGCCGCCAGCCGTAAGTGTTGTACACCTTCCGCTCAACCATATTTGCAATAGTTATGTTTACTTATGATCTTTTTAATCTCCATAGGCCGATTCTCCATTTTGGAAGAAGAAGCCACAAGATAAGCCGACCAAACCGGCTCGTACTAAAACCATGGCCACCAAGAGGCCTGCCAAAAAGAAGACCATTGAGCCAGCCGATCTAAACATCGATGATGACGATAATGACGATGAGTTAGAGGTAGAACTTGACTCCCTTGGCTCATTTTTTATACATCTCATTGACAATAACTATTATTAGGATGATGTAGAAGCAAGCCGTGCAGATGACGTAGAGGTAATTATTCTTCCTTCTAGCTCAGAACCTCTACCAACACAGAAAACCCGACAAGTGATACGTCTCGAACGTATCTATAATTTTTGATTGCTCCATGCTATATTATCTTCTGTTTTGGATGTTTATGGGCTTTATTATACACTTTTATATGATTTTTGGGACTAACCTATTAACCCAGAGCCCAGTGCCAGTTTCTGTTTTTGTTTTTACCTTGTTTTAGGGTTTCGAAGAAAAGGAAAAATCAAATGAAGTCCAATTGACCTGAAACTTCACGGAACTCATTTTTGGAAGGAAAGAAGCCCAGAAGACTTGAAGTTCACGTAAGGGAAGCTTCGAGGAGGCCACGAGGTAGGGGGGCGCGCCCTCCACCCTCGTGGGCCCCTCGTGCTCCCCTGACGTACGTCTTCCGCCTATATATCTCCATATACCCTAAAAACATCCGAGAGCACAATAGATCGGGAGTTCCGCCGCCAGAAGCCTCCGTAGCCACCGAAAACCAATCTAGACCCGTTCCGGCACCCTGCCAGAGGGGGCAATCCCTCTCCGGTGGCCATCTTCATCATCCCGGTGCTCTCTATGTACCAGTAGTTATGTGTTTGATCTCTCTCTCTCTCTCTCTCTCGTGTTCTTGAGGTGATACGATCTTGATGTATCGCGAGATTTGCTATTATAGTTGGATCCTATGATGCTTTCTCCCCCCTCTACTCTCTTGTAATGGATTGAGTTTTCCCTTTGAAGTTATCTTATCGGATTGAGTCTTTAAAGATTTGAGAACACTTGATGTATGTCTTTCCGTGCTTATCTATGGTGACAATGGGATATCACGTGATTCACTTGATGTATGTTTTGGTGATCAACTTGCGGGTTCCACCCATGAACCTATGCATAGGGGTTGGCACACGTTCTCGTCGTGATTCTCTAGTAGAAACTTTGGGGCACTCTTTGAGGTTCTATGTGTTGGTTGAATAGATGAATCTGAGATTGTGTGATGCATATCGTATAATCATACCCACGGATACTTGAGGTGACATTGGAGTATCTAGGTGACATTAGGGTTTTGGTTGATTTGTGTCTTAAGGTGTTATTCTAGTACGAACTCTAGGGCTGTTTGTGACACTTATAGGAATAGCCCAACGGACTGATTGGAAATAATAATTTGAGGTGGTTTCGTACCCTACCATAATCTCTTCGTTTGTTCTCCGCTATTAGTGACTTTGGAGTGACTCTTTGTTGCATGTTGAGGGATAGTTATGTGATCCAATTATGTTAGTATTGTTGAGAGGACTTGCACTAGCGAAAGTATGAACTCTAGGCCTTGTTTCAACGCATTGCAATACCGTTTATGCTCACTTTTATCATTAGTTACCTTGCTGTTTTTATAATTTCAGATTACAAATACCTTTATCTACTATCCATATACCACTTGTATCACCCTCTCTTCGCCGAACTAGTGCACCTATACAATTTACCATTGTATTGGGTGCGTTGCGGACACAAGAGACTCTTTGTTATTTGGTTGCAGGGTTGCTTGAGAGAGACCATCTTCATCCTACGCCTCCTACGGATTGATAAACCTTAGGTCATCCACTTGAGGGAAATTTGCTACTGTCCTACAAACCTCTGCACTTGGAGGCCCAATAACATCTACAAGAAGAAGGTTGTGTAGTAGACATCAACAAACAAGCCGGAAAGTAAGCTTTTCTCACCCTCTAGCTCACTTGGATCCCAACTTTCTTTTGAAGAAATAGCAACACGAAGCTCGCCGCACCACCCGGCATAGTGGTGGTGTGATTACCTCTCTCAGCTTACCAAACACTCCAGCTCGCAAACGCCGCCCAGAGGTCTTACATATTTCTGATATACTTTATCCCAAGGCGGGTCATTTTCGACAACCTCTTAACCCATCTGATTCAAACTATCATGGGACTTCTCATTCCTCCTCTGGCGAGTCAACGGGAACTCAAATCCCAGCTTTCAAGACTATACCTGGGTAAGAGTATAATCAATCATTGAAACCTTATACCTGATCATTATACTAACCTCTTTATGCTTCTTATTTTCAGGGGCCAAGCCAAACCCAGCAAAAAGGCGAAGCTGAATAAGCCAGTCGAGGATGCCAATCCGTCTGAGCCGGAGAAACAACAACCAGAGTCTTCTCATCCAATTGCAGAAGCCACCATTGATGACCCACTACCCGAAGACCATGAAGCCTCCATAGACCATATGGATGTTGAACCGGTGATTGCTAAGCCCCAAGCCCAGCTAAGCCCGCCGAAGAAAAAACTGACGATGTTGTGGTCACTGGGTTTGGTTACACAGCACCGGGTAACCCCACTGTCTTATTAAAGCACATCGCCAAGGAAGAAATTTCTGCTGAAGATAAAGGCAAGTGGAAGGTAGACTTAGAGAGCTACGCTCAATTCAGCGCCCAAGACATATCCACTCTGGTTATTTGAACCGCCTATACACTAGCCGTGACTTTGAAGCCGGCTTGGTTAATTTGATGAAGGAACGCTATGAGGTAATTCAATCACCATTCTCTTTCATAATTGTCTGTCCATCAGACGCCAAGTCTATAGGATATGATAGAATTTTGAGTGTGTTGTAGACTTTCCAGTTGCCATAATAAACTCGTACATCATCACCACTGGCCCCCAAGGGCCAGCTTAAATCATCATGTTAAGCCGGGACTTTAAATAGTAGTAATGAACTTTGCATCAGTAGCCCCCAAGGGCCGGCTTAACTAGCATGTTGAACCGAGACTTTAAGTAACAAAAATCAACTTTGCATCAGTAGCCCCCAAGGGCCGGCTTAATCAGCTGTGAATAAGTCGGGACTAATCATCCTATGTGAAGTCATCAATCCAATTTGTAGTCTTTATAAACCGGACTACATTATTTGCCCAGGTCAGCCAATAATTATGTCTTTAACAAAGTGCAATATGCATTAGCCCCCAAGTGCCAAGTATAATACTTGTACTATGCTTGGGACGTCAAAAAAATTCTTAAGAGCAATATACATTAGCCCCCAAGTGCCAAGGAAAATACTTGTATTGTGCTTGGTGTCGGTGTCAAAACCGGTGGGTCTTGGGTAGGGGGTCCCGAACTGTGCGTCTAAGGTCAATGGTAACAAGAGATGGGGGACACAATGTTTACCTAGGTTCGGGCCCTCTATATGGAGGTAATACCCTACTTCCTGCTTGATTGATCTTGATGAATATGAGTATTACAAGAGTTGATCTACCATGAGATCGTAATGGTTAAACCCTAGAAGTCTAGCCTGTCTGACTATGATTATCAGGATATATCTCTCTGTGGACCTAGCCCTCCGGTTTATATAGACACCGGAGGGATCTAGGGTTACATAAGGTCGGTTACAGAGAAAGGAATCTTCATATTCGGATGCCTAGCTTGCCTTCCACGCCAAGGAGAGTCCCATCCGGACACGGGTAAAGTCTTCAATCTTTGTATCTTCAGAGCCCATTAGTCCGGCCCATGTCTAATATAGATTGGAGGCCCGAGGACCCCTTAGTCCAGGACTACCTCAGTAGCCCCTGAACGAGGCTTCAATGATGAGGTGTCCGGCATGCAGATTGTATTCGGCATTGCAAGGCGGGTTCCCTTTTTTGAATACTCCAAGATAGTCTTCGGACGTAATGAACGTGTCCGGATCTACATCACAAGTACCACATAGAATTGCAGAGAATATAATATTGCACGAGTCCAATCCATTGACAACTTTTTGTAATGTGACATCACGTCTGCTAGGTCATCATTTTGAACCGTTTTCCGTTTGCCGCTCCATGTTTTGAGACGCGGTCTTAATAGGCATGTCTTGTCGAAGCAGAGATCGTGTCCCCTTATTGCGGGATCCTCATCAATATGGGCGTGGGTAATATAACCTTGCTGTTTACACAGCCCTTGGGAACAGGCGAGTTTTAAGGCGAGTGGGGAGGCGCTTGATATTTTCTGCCTTTATAAGGAGATACGGATTCCCTTTCTTCACCCACGCCTTCTCTCTTTCTTTGTCCTTCCATTCTCGAGCTCCAGCGCCCAAGTCCTCACTCTTTCCTTCTCAAGGAAGCACTCAGCCATCTCTGGATCCAGAGGTCAAGGAAAGTGGATGGCCTCCTCCGTTAGGGAGAAGGACATCACGAAGCTTCGGGAGGCCGGGTATCTAGCGAAAGAAATCGCCCACCGGCTTCCAGCAAAGGGGCAAATCGTCCCCACCCCGAGGCCCAATGAGAGAGTGGTGTTCATCCCTCATTTCGTCCGTGGGTTAGGATTTCCCCTCCATCCCTTCGTCCGTGGGCTTATGTTCTATTACGGGCTAGATTTCCATGACCTAGCCCCGAACTCTTTCCGCAACATCTCGGCATTCATTGTCGTGTGCGAGGCCTTCCTCCACATCCAACCCCACTTTGGACTGTGGCTAAAAATCTTCAACGTGAAGCCGAAGGTGGTGGATGGCCAGCACGTGGAGTGCGGATGCGCCATGGTGAGCAAGATGCCCAATGTCACATGGCCCAAAGGTACCTTTGTGGAGACAATCAAAGAGTGGCAGAAACTGTGGTTCTACATCACAGAGCCCCGCGACGCCACTTGGGCTGCGGCTTCCGAATTCAACTCCGGAGCTCCAATGCGTCTCACCTCCTAGATAGAGAAGGGCCCTAATTGGTCTTCGTCGAACAAACTGATAGCGCTGCAAACGCGCATCCAAAGCATGGTGGATAAAGACATCAAGGTCGTCGACGTAATCTAGGTGATGCTTGTTCGCCGGATCCTCCCATGCCAAAGCCGAAGCTGCCCCTTATGGGAATTCGACCCCAATAAGCACCAAACCTTGGAGAGGCTCTTTGGAACCACTCACGAAGATGCCTGGAAGTTGCTCTTTAAGGGCAACGAGACGCCGCCAGCCATAGACTTGGACTGCGGGCACGATGTTACTCATTCTGCCAATGTGGTAAGCCTTTCGCGTCTCCAGACGCATCCTCTACCTACTTGTTTCAAGGAGGATGTCTAAATTTTATTATTATTGTTCTTTCAGGTATGGACGGAGAGGGTGGAGCGGATTCACTGTTCGGCTCCGCTGCCCGAGGAACCAGTCATCCCGCTCCTGGTGAAGATGCTGGTGTCGGCGCCCTATAAGGTGCCGGAGAAGAAGGCCAAGAAGAAGGCCAAGGGGGTCCGGAGTGGCCTCCGCCGCAAAGGAGCCTCGGACGTGTCGTTCGAAGACAAGACTCTCTCCTCCGCCGCCGAAGACGATGATGAGGAGGAGGAAGAAAGCACCTCTCCCCCTGATGGGGGAGGAAGAAGAGGGCGGCCTCCACAAATCTGGAGGCGGAGGCGCCCAAGAGGGGGAAGGGCCCCCTGCGGATAACTCCGCGTGGGACGGCGATAGCAGCCCGGAGCGACGCCCCCGAAACAAGCCTCTGGCCGTGTCATAAGTACTAAAAACCCACATACGTCCATACATCCGGCCTCTCTTGCTTCATGATATTAATATGTTCAAATGATGCCGTTGCAGTTTGGCCCATGACAGCTCCCAGCGATCCTCATCAAGAGGTTCGTTGGATTCGAAGGCGATGGCCAGCGAGTCACCGCCGGCTACTCACTCTCCCATGGCTAAGGGCGACGATGAGGTGTTGTCCCAAAGGACCTTCCCCGGCCAGGGAGAGGTTCAGGAGGCCGCCAGGGTGGCGCCAGAGGGCGAAGCCTCGGCTACCGGACACATGGGGGAGCAGACCCCCATGGCGCCTGGGGATGTGGGCCTTGCTCAATTTGGCCCCCATCCGAATACAAGTACGGAGATCTATACGGCTCCGGAATCCGGCAAGCAACCTCCTTCGAAAGAAGGTGGTGTGCCTATTCCGCCGGTGACCTCTGTCCAACCAGAGGCACCGGATAATCTGTTGGAAGCGCTACGAGGCGCTTCCATTGTGGATGAACACCGTATCCTTATGGGTACGGTGATCGAGAGGGTTCAGTCCGTCAAGAGTAGACTAACCGAAGCTTGCAGCATCCTGCTGACATGTTTTGAGGTAAGCGACGCAAAAGAGAAAATCCCCATATAGACAGTAGCCCCTGAGACATTGTCCAGTGTTCGGAAAGAAAAGCCAGACAGAGGATCAATTTATTTTCGCAGGAGACTAACTAAATATGTCTTATATGAGTAAGCAGGCATCGTTGCTGGCCGTGACCTCACACACTACCGAAGTCTCCAGACTAAAGCAGAGACTGGAGCGGGCCGAGGAGGAGCCCGGCCAAGTGAGGAAGCAACTAGAAGACAAGCAAGGTATGTAATGAATGGCTGTATATCGGATAGAATAAATAATGCGTATTGACCGTAGTGCCATGATATGTGTAGGAGCGGCGACCGAGGTCGAGGTCCTTAAACAGGCCTTGGCCCAGGCTGAGGAGAAAGCTGCCAAGGAAAAAGCCGCTCGAGAGAAGCACAAGGCCAGGCTTGATGAGGTCCAACAAGAGCTCCAGGATGCAGTGAAGAAATGCGAATCCTTGGAGCGCGACATTTCGGCTCGAGAGACCGAACTCGCTAAGGCCTGCCAAAGCGCAGAAGAGGCCCGGGTTGAGGCCCAGGGCGCCCTCCAGGAGATCTAGGAGGCCAAGAAAATCGCGGCGGGTAAGGCGTTTAGTATGCAAAGCAAGTATGTGAAGAAGAAGTATTTCTTACTAACCCGGATTCGGAGTTCTCCAGGGGCATTTGCACATCTGCCGCGCAGTGTGTCTGATGCTGCGGTGTTCTTCCGAGCCAAAAAAGGGAGCTCAACGGAGAAGCTGTTCTCGTTGCAATATCTTGCGCCAGAACATCCAGTGCCCTTTAGCGATCAGCTAAAACAGCTGGTCGAGCTGCATAGGGTGGCCGAACTAGCCATGAAGGATTTAATAATCCAGCCGTGGCCTGCCGAAGCTATGCCCGACAGCTACTTCGGGCTCGTGAAGCAGCTAGTGAACGCCTATCCTCGGCTGGACATCGTCAAGCGATCGGCCTGCATTGAGGGTGCGTGCATGGCCTTCGCCCGCGTCAAGGTGTGGTGGGAGAAGATGGACGCCGTCAAGCTTACGACTGAGGGACCGCCAGAGGGCAAGGAGCACCTCACACCCGAGCTGTATTTTGCAGATGTCCTAGAGGGGTCTCGTATTGTGGCAACGCAATGTGCACAAGACATTATTTTCGAATGAATACATTCATGTTGTCTCTACCTTGTATGATGAAACAAAGTTGTTATGTAATATAATGTTTTTTATTTAAAGAATTTCTCCTCCTGTGCGGCTGTGTTGTGTGAAATCTGAGAGTTGGCCAGTTGTCGGCTTCTGCCCCCACGTAGGTAGTACGGGGGTGTTCGGGATGTAATCTAAACACTCTTGATCCAATTGTTTGGTCCTTGAAGGAGGTGTTTAGCGTGACGAACCAGGAAATCGGACTATGCGGCTTTAGCACCCTCACTTATCCATAGGAGTTTTACAATAGAAATATAGGTGCAGCCCCTAGTATCCGAACTAGGATGCTGTAAACACCTGATCGGGTAAGTACCAATCCCTCGCGTAATGCGGAAAAAATCTCTAAGGATTTGAGACCTCCGAAGAGCTGACCGGCTCTCGCCGCATCATGACAGTCAGTTTTCGGCTTTCTCTACTGAGGTGCTCATCCGGGTAAACCAGGGCACAATTGCAGTAGTTCTCCCTTTACTACCCTAGCCGATACAGTGGAACGTAAGGTAGTAAGCACAGGAGCCGGGCAACCCAACTATTGACCAAAGACATGATTCAGAGCCAATGCATATAGTGCTAAATTCAGAGTGCCAAACTATACTGTAAAACTGTTCGGACTTTGGTTGCCATGTTGTGGGGTGCTATGAAGCCCCTGGCAATTTGAAACGCACCAGAGTGTACGGGTGCTATCTGATAAAGTTACCAAAAAAGGAAAAGAAGAAAAGGTAGTAAGCTAGAGCCTTAAAATTTGTGCCGCAAACTGTTTCCCTTAGAATTTCATTGGTGCATAAAGGCGCATTTATACAAGTAGTGCAATAAGCAGAAGGCTATTTAATATGCCTTGACCAAGGGAGAGCTGCGTGTGGGTCCTGAAAACAGGTAGAGGGATCGTTAAAGAAACCACCTAAAATTTCCCCGGTGCGTCCATGCTTCCTGTCGTCTTGGTGTATTTATCCTTCGAAAAGAATTGATGGTCGAGCCGTCAGGGAAGGCTTGTGAAAAAGAAACCTGAAAAAAGGAGAAAAAGGAAACAATGAAAGTATGTGTGTCCAGGGCGGTCGAGCCGTATTGTAGATCAGAAGCTGGTTATGCCTCCATCCGTGCCCATGGTATTTTTAGTGCGTAGTTATGTACGCGCGGTACAATTGCCGCCACTTGGTCGGGACTGGGATGGAGGCCGAATTGCTAGTCGAGCTCTTGACGAGCCGAGCTGTCCTGTTGCAGAATAGTCCGGACTCTCTTGACAGTGTCCGGGGGATCGGCCGCCGAATTAATGTTCTGCTTGAAAAGGCAGCTCTGTACTTCTGCTGCTAAGGCAGCGGTGTGCTCCTCAGTGCGGAGGGAGTGTTCCGTGTTTCCATTAACTGTTATGACGCCTTGTGGTCCGGGCATCTTGAGCTTGAGATGAGCATAGTGTGGCACCGCATTGAATCGAGCAAACGTGGTTCGTCCGAGCAGTGCATGATAGCCGCTGCGAAAAGGGATGATATCGAAGATTAACTCCTCGCTTCGGAAGTTGTCCGGAGATCCGAAGACAACCTCTAGTGTGATTGAGCCCGTACAATGGGCCTCTACACCTGGTATGACTCCTTTAAAGGTAGTCTTTGTGGGCTTGATCCGTGATGGATTGATGCCCATTTTGCGCACTGTATCCTAATAGAGCAGGTTGAGGCTGCTGTCATCGTCCATCAGGACTCGTGTCAGGTGGAACCCATCAATTATTGGGTCCAGGACCAGTGCGGCTGAACCGCCATGACGGATACTGGTCGGGTGATCCCGACGATCGAAGGTGATCGGGCAGGATGACCATGGATTAAATTTTGGGGTGACTGACTCTATCGCGTAGATGTCCCTGAGCGCGCGCTTGCACTCTTCTTGGGGATGTGGGTAGCATATATCATGTTCACCATTTTGACCTGAGGGGGAACCTTCTTCTGCCCCCCTGTGTTCGGTGGCCGGGGCTCTTCGTCGTCATCCTCGCTCTGCGATCCCTTCTCCTTGCTTTTAGCATTTAACTTGCCGTCCTGTTTGAAAACCCAACAATCTCTGTTGGTATGATTGGGTGGTTTGTCCGGGGTGCCATGAATATGGCATAGACGATCTAGTATGCGGTCCAAGCTGGATGAGCCCGAATTGTTCTTTTTGAACAGCTTCTTCCGCTGACCGGACCTAGAGCCACTGAATCTGGCATTGACCGCTGTATCATCGGTGTTGTCATTGTTGTTTCGACGCTTGTGTCTAGTGCGTCGGGATTTGTCGTTGCTATTTCTGGCCTCAGGGGTGCCGGCATCACTTGCATTGTTTTTGCTATGGGCCAGCCAACTATCCTCACCCGCACAAAAGTGGGTCATGAGTGCCGTGAGGGCTGCCATGGACTTCGGCTTTTCTTGGCCGAGGTGGCGGGCGAGCCATTCGTCGCGAATGCTGTGTTTAAAGGCCGCTAGGGCTTCGGCATCCGGACAGTCGACGATTTGGTTCTTTTTAGTTAGGAACTTAGTCCAGAATTTCCTGGCTGACTCTCCGGGCTATTGAACTATAT
The DNA here is from genome assembly GCF_003073215.2 of Triticum urartu. Classification (NCBI taxonomy): domain Eukaryota; kingdom Viridiplantae; phylum Streptophyta; class Magnoliopsida; order Poales; family Poaceae; genus Triticum; species Triticum urartu. The sequence continues at coordinate 92,120,895 of NC_053026.1, forward strand.
GGCTTAAGTCATCAGCGTCCGGAGGTCGAACATATGTACCTTGGAAGTTGTCAAGGAAGGCTTCTTCCAAGTCATCCCAGCTGCCGATGGAATTTTTGGGCAGGCTGTTCAGCCAGTGCCAGGCTAGTCCTTTGAGTTTTAGGGGGATATATTTAATGTCATGAAGGTCATCGCCACAGGCCATATGAATATGGAGAATGAAGTGTTCGATCCATACCGCGGGATCTGTGGTTCCATCGTATGATTCGATATTCATGGGTTTGAACCCTTCTGGGAATTCATGTTCCATGACTTCGTCATTGAAGCAAAGAGGGTATGTGGCACCTCTATATCGGGCCGCATCGCGACGTAGCTCCGATGGAGTCTGTCTGCGGCTTTCAGCCTGCGCATGACTAGGTTTGTCACGTCCGAATAGATAGGCGTCGTCACGTGTCGAGGCACGTCCTCGCGATCCGTAGATCGATCTGGTATGTCCTGCTCTATTGTTCAGGTCCTGCCGAAGGTCATATGTATGACCGCGAGCTGTTTTACCTCTGCATTTGCGATGAGGCGGGGCGGGCTGGTGTTCGTCTTGAGTTGCCGTTTTGTCCTGACCACATGGTGGTCGGTCAGCCGCATTGCGGGATGGTGGTATGTGCTTCAGCGCCTCGTCGTCGAACTGAGGTAGCAATTTGCGCTTCGGGTAGCTTTTGGCTAGGCGCTTGAAACCGTATTCTTCGCCTACTAGGACATCGGTCCATTTATCGTTGAGCAGATCTTGGTCAGCTTGAAGCTGCTGCTCCTTCTTTTTCAGGATCCTAGCAGTGGATATTAGCTGGCGCTTGAAGCGCTCCTGCTCAAGAGATTACTCAGGCACGATGAAATCCTTAGTGCAGAGGCTCTCTTCATCCTCGGAGAGCGGAAGATAATTACTGTCCTCTGAGTCTGCATGCGTGTCGGATGTGGGGTTCCGGCAAACCCTTAAGGTTCGAACACTGGGGTGCGCGTGAAGTCTTTCCCTCCTACCGATCTACGCTCAAGCTTGCTAGATCTTGCGGACGAACTCGACGAACTCAAAACACAGAAGGACACGGGGTTTATACTAGTTCAGGCCACCGTTGTGGTGTAATACCCTACTCCAGTGTGGTGGTGGTGGATTGCCTCTTGGGCTGATGATGAACAATACAAGGGAAGAACAGCCTCCTGAGGTTCAGGTGTTCTTGTGCTTTCGGACTTGTGTGTATCTCTGGGTCTGATGAGATCTCTCTGGGTCTGATGAGATCTCTCCGGGTCTGATGAGATCTCTCTGGGTCTGATGAGATCTCTCCTCTACTGTGGTGGCTAGTCCTATTTATAGAGGCCCTGGTCCTCTTCCCAAATATTGAGCGGGAAGGGAGCCAACAATGGCGGGCAAATTTGAAGGGGGACAACTAGTTCAAGCTATCCTGACAAAAGCAGTCTTCGCCTGCACAAAGCTCTGGTGGTGACGCCGTCTTGGGCCCCATGACGACCTCTGTCTTGCAGTCCATGGTCTTGGTCTTCTTGCACCAAAATGGCAACCTTTGCCTGATGCCTCGGTACTCCGCGGCTACGCTTGCCCCCTTTGCACCAAAGAGGAAACAAGGACGCTGCGCGCGCTGGCGCCCACCTGGTGTCAATCGTCATGGCTCATGTCACGAGAGCCTCGTGAGGTTCGCGTCGCCTTGATATCTCCGCCCCTCGCGAGCCTTCCTGACTAGGCCGCTCGGGAGGACGTCTTGCGTCGTCCGCCTCGCGAGGCTTGGACCCTCGCGAGGGTCTTGGATGCTTTGTTGGTGAAGATGGGCTGTACAGCCTGCTGGCTCCGCCACGTCGCGGGCCGCAGGCAGGCAAGTCTAGGGACCCCCGTTCCCAGAACGCCGACAGTAGCCCCCGGGCCCAAGGTGCGCTCGGGCTTGGCTTCGCAGCGAAGCCAAGGGTCAAGTTCGGAGCACCGCGGGCCCCAAAAGCCTGCGGCCTCGGTTGACGCGTGGCGGTTGATTGGACGCGGGCGTCTCCGCTTCCCCATGCTGCCTCGACGACTGCACGACTTGACAATTCCCTACGACATGCAAGGGAAACCATCATTACCTGCGATCGTGGGAGACGCCGGTTGGCCTTCTCTTGCTATAAATGGGGAGGAGGGCGAAGACCCAGTTGCCCATCTCTTCCTCTCTTCCTCGCTTGCTCGCTTCTTCCTCCTTGATCTACTGCTTGCTCCAATGGCGCCTATCAGAAGGTTCTCCGCCGAAGAGAAGGGGAAAGCCCCCCGGGATGTCCCGGAGCCACTCCCACCGAAGAAGAGGTCGATCCATCGCCGTGATGAGGTGGCGATGCAGGTGGTGACGAGGCCTTGGTGCGAGCGGCCTCCTCCAGGGTATCCACTACCCCTGTACGCCCAAGCCGAGGGCTCAGGAGGACGAAGTGATGAGCAGCGCCGCCCATGCCGCATCCGGGGTCACCGCGCCACGGCGACTCGTTCCGTCCATGCCGCGGACTCCTCGCGCGAGTTGGCGCTGTGGGTGCCGATGCCTCCAAGCTCCTGGATCCGCTTCCCGCGGTTCTTCTCCGACGTGATGCCGCCGAGGGGGCCTCTCGAGCTCTGGCTGCAGCACGCCGACTGCAGCGCTCGGGCGACCGGAGCGGAGATCGAAGCGGTCCCCACCGGCAAGATCTTCATGACTCGCGGCTGGGGCGAGGTCGCACAGGTCTGTCATGCGAAGGGCGCCCTCACGATCCACTTCGAGTACGACAACGCCTCCATGCTTTTCTTCATGGTTTTCGATGCCGAGGGCCGCTGCCTGGAGTGCTGCTCCGGAGAGGAGCGCGAGGCTGATGCGCGCTCCGCTCGCGACCACTCCAGCAGCAGCAGCCCTTGGGAGTCCAACAACTCTCATGAGCTCTACGAGACTCCGGAGACGAGCGACGACAGCTACGTGCCCCCGAGCTCTCGCCGCGCTCGGAGCAGGGCTGCGGCGTCCGGCCGCCATCACCACTGATCTGGATGGGGTTGGCGCTAGCCTCCCATGGCCCACTGTTGATGATGGCGTCCACCACGGAAGGATGTAGATAGGATTCCCCTTAGCATCAGCTTTTGTTTCCTGCGAAGAATCATGAATCCCCCATGGGGGCATGTAAGGATCTGCAATGCCTTTGTACTTATCTTCCTTGTTATGAAGATTTGATGAACGTGTGTCCCGTTAAGGCTCGATCCCCCCTTTCTTTCCTCGCGATAGCTTGTTGCTCTACGCTGACGCGTCCCGGTCCCAAGGTGGCTACAGCCATCGCTGGTATGCCAGGTCGCGATGCCATGGTCAAGGCCAGGAGGTGCGCGGCCCAAGGTCCAATAAGATCCCCTGAGGCGCGATGCTCAGGAGGTCCCCCTTAGCGCCCAAGCGGCCATGGTAAGGAAAGAAAGGACGATGACTTGGCCGCAACGGGGTTGCGGCATGGTGTGAGCGACTACTAGGCCCAAATATTTAGCCGATCCGAGGGCGAGTCTTATCTTGCTGACTTCGTGATGATTTCTGATGTTGCGCCAGGGCTGCGTGCCAACTTACGCGACATAGCTAGGCCGGTCCATACGGGTTTTCCCTCTCCCGAGCTCTTCTTAGTGCTCTACGTCCTCAGGTCCCGGCCCTCGAGCAAGCTCAGCCGCCACTGGTATGCCAGGTCGTGATGCCGTGGTCAAGGCCAGGGGGTGAGGGCTAGAGAGCCAGTAAGAGCTCCTGACTCGCGATGCTCAGGAGCCCCCCTTTTAATGCGCAAGCGAATCACATGAGAGAAAAGGAGACTCGCGGTGCCGCCTGCTATCCTTCTCGCGGGGTCCCTGTGGATAGGCACAAGAAGAAACATGGTTTGCCATTAGTGCCGCCTGCCTGCCGCTGGTTGGTCCGAATGAAGTGAAGGCACTGAGGGCTTGGTGAGGTGACGTGCACGGCGTGTGCCGTGAGCCAGAGCTCGACCACTCAGATTTGTCGGTCATGGCAGGGACGAACCCATGCACCAGCGCCGTGCCTGTGTAGAGGCCCCGAGGGAGGCGATGACCGAGCAGGTGATAGCAGTTGGCAGGTTAAGCATGAAGAGCAGATCGACTTAGGTAAATGCAGGAAAGATACATGCCACCGGGTCCGGCCCGAGAGGCTTAGGGATGATGCAGCCCGAGGGGTGCCCCCAACAAGGTAAGCTAAAGACATAAGCAAAAGGGATACATGCCACAAGGACGGACCCGTGTGGCCTAGGAATAATGCAGCCCGAGGGGCGCTCCCAGCTTAAATGAACTTGGAAGATGTCACCTGGTTCTGTAGACGAAGTAGAGTTGGTGCAGCTAAAGCCACGCATTGAAGGAATGGCTCCTCATGAGCCACCGGGACCCTGAGCCTCAGGAGGCTCTGGGGGCTCAGGAGGTTCCCTGAAGACCATCCCCATCTCCTCCAGAACGGCGTGGAACCTAGCCTCCCGAGCTGCCAGGACTTGCCGCATGTTGCGCTGATAGGCCGACGCCACGCTCGGCAAGCCGAAGGGCATGCGAACGTAGCTGTGTGGTGGACCCTCACAGCGGCCCACACGTGATGGCCAGAAGTGTTCCTGAGATGCAGCCCTGTTGAGCCCTGGGATGTCGATGCAGACGCGCAGTTCAGCATCCTCGCCTGGATGGTGAGCCGCGCTCGGTGAGTGGCTGTTGCCGCGCATGGCTCTCCCGTCTTGTAGCTCTTGGGTGGTCTTGGTGATGAACTCCTGGGTGGTGGGCACTCCTTGCCTTGTGCTCTCCTGAGGAAAGTGTGCCGTGAAGCATGCTTCCAAGTGGTGCCCAAGCGCCTCCCTCATGAGGTTGGCAAGGTCTGAGGCTCTCCAGGAGAGAGTCCCCGAGTCCTGCCTGAGGAGGGCATCGGGCGCGCTTTCCTATGCGGTGGAGGGAGGCGCCCCTGGAGCGGGCGCTGATTCTGACGAGGCTCCTGACGCGACGCCATCTTCTTGGGGTCCTGCGCGGCGTGGCAACTTCTTCTTGGGGATGGTCTCCGGAGGGCCTTCACTTCTGCTGTCAGGGTTGTCGATTGCTGCGGCTTGGAAGGCGCGCTCAAGGGAGCACACCACATCCCTTTCTTTCATGGGACCGTGATGATTCCCCCACTTCTTGGCATCTTGAGAACATTGTAGCCATGATGAATGACTTCCATGAACTTGGCCAGGGCTGGATACCTGAGGATAGCATTGTACGGCAGGCGGATGTGCGCGACGTCGAAGTCGATGAGCTCGGTGCGGTAGTTCTTGCGCTCCCCGAAGGTGACAGGCAGGCGGACTTGCCCTATCGATGTGGTGGAACCGTCGGTCACTCCTGAGAAAGGTTTGGTTGGCTGGAGCTGCTCATAGGGCATTTGGAGGTTGTCGAACGTGTCAACGGATAGGATGTTGAGCCCTGTGCCGCCGTCGATGAGAGTCTTGGTGACTTGCACATTGCTGATGACTGGGGAGCACAGCATAGGGAGTGTGCCAGCGGTGGCTGCGCACTTGAGCTGGTCGGCTGAGTCGAAGGTGATGGCGCATTGTGACCACCTGAGCGGGCGCGTGGCCCTGAGCTTGGGGAGCGCGCATTCACCTCGTGAGCGAACTATTTGAAGATGCGTTGAGAGGCTAGGGCCTGAGCACCGCCCAAGATGCAAGCGATCGCACGCGGCTCCTGGAAGCCCCCAACCCCCTCGTCCTGGTGGTGGTCGTCGTTCCTTCTCAGTGGCGGCAACGGGGAAAGACCAGCGTTGCCCTGGGGGCGATCCTCATGAGGCCGGTCTCTCCAGGCGCCCTCGCAAGGTTGGTCCTGCCAGCGGTCCTCATGAGGCCAGCCGTGCCACTCCTGGCGCGGGCCACGGTCATCCCAGCATCTGCCTCCGCGTCCTCCTCCACGGCCATAGCCCCAGTCGTTGCACTCGGGGCATCGACCGAAGCATCCTTCCCGTATGGCTCTGAGCTCTTGACAGTCGCTGGTGTTGTGGGTGTTCAGGTTGTGGAAGGCGTAGAACGGATGCCGTTCTTGGATGACTCAGGCTGATCTCTGCCTCGCTTGGTGTCGGGCTCCGCTGCGAGCACTACTGCCTCTTTGCGCTTCACGTCCTTGGCGTTGGCCTTCTTCTCCTCCACTCCTGCAGCTGGCAGCTCCAGGAGAGAGAGGCGCCCCTCCTTATCTCTTGCGCACTTGGTCGCCAGGTTGAACAACTTCTGAGATGTGCAAAGCTCCTCGTGGATAGCCAACTCTTCCTTCATCTTGACGTCATGGACGCCGTCTAAGAACACGGAGATGATGGCTTCGTCCGTGACCTTGAAGATCTTGAGGCGGGTGTTGTTGAAGCGCTGGATGTACTTCTGGAGGGTCTCTCCTGGCTGTTGCTTGATGCGGCGTAGATCGCCCGCGGCCGGTGGGCGGTCGTGAGTGCCCTGGAAGTTGGCGACGAAGCGGTCGCGCATCTCATCCTAGGAGGAGATCGAGCTGTGCTGCAGGTTCGGGAGCCAGGAGTGGGCCCCATCCTTGAGAGCCATGGGAAACCAGTTCGCCATGACTTTTTTGTCACCATCGGCCGCTTCGATGCTCAGCTCATAGAGCTGCAGGAACTCCGCGGGGTCGGCGGTGCCGTTGTATCGAGGAGGTAGATCTGGCTTGAACTTGCCTGGCCAGGCGACGCTACGCATTTCGGGGGTGATGGCACGGCAACCATCCATGGTAGCTGGGGCCCGCTTCTGAGGCGGAACTTGGTCTTGGCGAGGTCCGCGCTGCGCCACTGCAGGCGGCACGCGGTCTTGCCGGTGCAGCTTCTTGCGGCCGCAGGATTTCTTGGCAGCTTCTTTCTTCACGCCTGGGCGCCGGGCGTGGTGGATCACGCCGCGGAGGAGCGCGCCTTGGTGCCAAGGCACCGTCTTGGGGTTGACGCGGTGGAGGCACGCCATCAGCCCCGTCGCCCGCGGCTGGTTGAGGGGGAGGCAGAGAGTGGGACGGCGTCGGAGAGCCCCCTGCGGCACGGACGAGCTCGGTGACGCGGTCGAGCCACTCCTCATAGAGGTCGTCAACGGGGCAGTAACGCAGGAGCTCGTTCGCCGCGATGAGCGCGGCCCGTGCATCCATGGGAGCACGGTGCGCGTGAGACGAAGAACCAGTAGGGGTGAGTGATGGAGTAGCGGTGCGGCCATCCTGCCGCACTGAAGGATGCAGCGAGGACGCCTACTGCTTGTTCCCCGCCGGGCCGGTGGCAGCGTTGGCGGCGGGAGACGGAGAACGACGAGGCGGCCCGCCGACGGGAGCCGTCTGAGCGACGCGAGCGGCGAGGGCAGCCTGACGCTTAGCTCGAGCACGGCGAGCGTCTGACATGGATATGACGGAGCGACGAAGCGACAGACTGACGGAAAGGAAGCTACGGTGCACCCCTACCTGGCGCGCCAAATGTCGGATGTGGGGTTCCGACAAACCCTTAAGGTTCGAACACTGGGGTGCACGCGAAGTCTTTCCCTCCTACCGATCTACGCTTAAGCTCGCTAGATCTCGCGGACGAACTCGACAAACTCACAACACAGAAAGACACGGGGTTTATAATGGTTCGGGCCACCATTGTGGTGTAATACCCTACTCCAGTGTGGTGGTGGTGGATTGCCTCTTGGGCTGATGATGAACAATACAAGGGAAGAACAGCCTCCTGAGGTTGAGGTGTTCTTGTGCTTTTGGACTTGTGTGCATCTCTGGGTCTGATGAGATCTCTCTGGGTCTAATGAGATCTCTCCGGGTCTGATGAGATCTCTCTGGGTCTGATGAGATCTCTCCTCTACTGTGGTGGCTAGTCCTATTTATAGAGGCCCTGGTCCTCTTCCCAAATATTGAGCGGGAAGGGAGCCAACAATGGCGGGCAAATTTGAAGGGGGACAACTAGTACAAGCTATCCTGACAAAAGCGGTCTTTGCCTGCACAAAGCTCTGGTGGTGATGCCGTCTTGGGCTCCACGATGACCTCCGTCTTGCAGTCCATGGTCTTGGTCTTGTTGCACCAAAATGGCAACCATTACCTGATGCCTCGGTACTCCGCGGCTGCGCTTGCCCCCTTTGCACCAAAGAGTAAACAAGGACGCTGTGCGCGCTAGCGCCCGCCTGGTGTCGATCGTCATGGCTCACGTCACGAGAGCCTCGTGAGGTTCGCCTTGTCTTGATATCTCCGCCCCTTGCGAGCCTGCCTGACTAGGCCGCTCGGGAGGAGGTCTTGCGTCGTCTGCCTCACGAGGCTTGGACCCTCGCGAGGGTTTTGGATGCTTTGTTGGTGAAGATCGGCCGTACAGCCTGCTGGCTCCGCCACGCTGTGGGCCGCAGGCAGGCAAGTCTGGGGACCCCCATTCCCAGAATGCCGACAATGCGTGGCCTGTTTACCTGGGCTAACTTGCCCATCTTGCCGTTCATCCTGTTCAGCAGTTGCATCAGCGGTGTCTTCCTTATCTTCGGCACCTTCCGGCGTGTTATCTTCTCCTGTGCCGGTGTTGCTGTCTTTGCTGCGGCGTGACTTAGAGCGGCGTCGCTGACGCCTGTGCTTCGATTGTATCTCGGGAGGTTTATCCTCAACTGGATCTTCCTTGTCATCGCCCCTATTCTCTTTTGGTGCATCCACCATGTATACATCATACGAGGAAGTGGCCGTCCAGCGTCCGGTAAACGGCATGTTTTCAGCCTCTTCTTCTCCGGCATCCTCTTCCATACCATCGATGTTGTCGGAGCCATAATCGAGCATGTCAGTTAAGTCTTCGACAGTGGCTATGAAGTGGGCGGTGGGTGGGAAGCGAAATTCTCCGTCATCAGCCTCCAGTTCGAACCGGATACAATTCGGCTGTGGCCCCCCGCTAAGGATAGTGCTCTTAACGAGTTTAACACGTCGCCCAAGGGCGAGTGTCGAAAGATGTCCACGGAGCTGAATTCGACAATCGATGACCGATCATGCTCGACGTACGCGGACGCACAAGGTTCGGATCCTGTAGCCGGAGACCTGTCCATGGTTCCAGTGACATAGATGTCACTTGAAGTTAAGTCTGTGTGCAGCTCCAACGCCGCTGAGTGTGTGGCTTCTGCGGCGGGGCTGAGCTTCCCGTCTTCTGATGGCACAATCTGCTCTGGATCTAGGGCAGAGCAGCTGCAGGTACAATCTCCTGCATATGGATTGATGACAGATTTACGTCATGTTCATCATGGTGGCAGGGAGCGGCTGTCGTGGTCTCGAATCCGCCGAAGATCAAGTCTCCACGGATATCTGTGACGTAGTTCAATCTTCCAAATCTGACCTGGTGGCCAGGGGTGTAGATTTTGATCTTCTCCAGATGGCCAAGCAAGTTGGCCCGCAGTGCGAAGCCGCCGAACACGAAGATCTGTCCGGGGAGGAAGACTTCCCCTTGGACAGCATCGTTGTAGATGATTGAAGATGCCATCAAACCTTTTGACGACGGCACAGTGGAACTCTCAATGAAAGCACCAATGTCGGTGTCAAAACCGGCGGATCTCGGGTAGGGTGTACTGAACTGTGTGTCTAAGGTCGATGGAAACAGGAGACGGGGGACACAATGTTTACCCAGGTTCGGGCCCTCTCTATGGAGGTAATACCATACTTCCTACTTGATTGATCTTGATGAATGTGAGTATTACAAGAGTTGATCTACCATGAGATCGTAATGGCTAAACCCTAAAAGTCTAGCCTGTCTGACTATGATTATCAGGATATATCTCTCTGCGGACCTAGCCCTCCGGTTTATATAGATAGCGGAGAGATCTAGGGCTACATAAGGTCGGTTACAAAGAAAGGAGTCTTCATATTTGGACGCCTAGCTTGCCTTCCACACCAAGGAGAGTCCCATCCGGACACGGGTAAAGTCTTCAGTCTTTGTATCTTCACAGCCCATCAGTTCGGCCCATGTCTAATAGGTCGGATGCTCGAGGACCCCTTAGTCCAGGACTCCCTCACTTGGGACTTCAATCAATAATCATACTCATGATATCTGTCCATGCTTATACCACAGGCTGAACTTTCTAAGAAGGACTCGCAGTGAATGATCTGAAAGCCAATATAAAAACTCAACAATCTGAAACATCCAAGGCCCAATCAGAATTGAGGACTCCTTTGGAGAATATTGAACAGCTGAAGCAAAATTTCAATGCCGAAAAAGATGGCTGGGAAACTGAGAAAGCGGCTCTATTGAAGCGAGCAGATGATGCTGAAGCAGCACTTAAGCCGGTGACTGAAGAGTTATCCAGCTTAAAGCAATAGGTTAATATCATGTCGTCAGCCATCTTTGGTAAGTAGAAAAAACATATCTCCCTTGTACCTTAAGAATCATATTGTAAACATTTGCCGGCTTACTCATGTCTTTGCTGATATAGGTTCACGGAGCGCTAAGTTGGGCTCAGATATGCGCATCCGGCTTAAGGTTGTCTACACTCTTGTAGAATAGTTATATACTGGTGCCCAACAAACCATTGCTGCTATGCTGCACAAGAAAACTCCCTCCACACTTATCAAAGATACACTGAAGCAGTTATCTGTGCTACCCAAAAGAATTGATGACTTAAAACGGGGAGCTGCCAGAGCCGGCACCTTGACTACTTTAAGCCGGGCAAAGGCATGGCAAGCTGATTTTGATGCGGAGGATTTGGCCAACGGCTGCCCCAGTGTCAAAGAAGACGGATCTGCCTTCAGTGTTGACGATTTTGCAGAAATAGCAAGAGCCATGCGTCCCTTAGCAAGCAAGCTGGCTGACGAAACCAGTCTATCCACATACCAGGCGGCTTATGACGCTGAAAACAAGCGAGTGAGCGTGCCGATTCACAAGCCAAAAGATCTCATCCCACCGATTCCTAAGCACACCTTCGCTCCTGACATTGATCCATCCAATATTATTGATGATGAAGCTGTGTTTAGAGCGTTGACCGGTATCAACTAGGCTACGCTTGACTTCCAGCTGATGGATAAGCAAGGAGCTAAAGATGAAGAAGAGGTGCTGGAAGACCCGGAGGCTTCAACCCACCAACAGTCATAAGCCGGTTTATTAAGCAGAATACTTTGCTGTGTTGACGGCTCTGAAATACTTATTCTCCTTGGGCCATCAGATGCCTTGTTATAGGCTAGTTAAACTCTTGATTTGCCATGCCATCATGCATGTTTTGTTTTGCATGACACTGCCACTTTACCAATTGAAGCTCGGCCACTTATGCTCATGATTTCATCAACTATGTATGCTAGATTTATTATTTACCTGCACACAAAACAAATCACAAGTACCCTGGCGGTTTACCCCAGGGTGGGTCACAACACCCTATATAAAAACCACTGGTGACTAAGACAGTCCATAACCAGGGCCGGTTCAATCATAACTTTATATAACTATAACAAAATAGCATACCTGTGATATTTGCTCATACTGCCGGCTTATCATACCTGTTCAGTGAAGGTTACAACCCAAAAGATTGAGCGCATAATGCCTTGTTCAATTGACATATACCGTTGGCTTACAACGCCATATGTAGCAAAGATTAATATCCCAAAACTTAGAGCACATCGCTTCTAAGTATATAAGATCATTATACACTGGCGACTTATAGTCCAAAGCAAGGCCGGGTTAACAAACTCCGGATAGATTCATATGTGAACCATAAGGCATCATATCCCTCATTGGTTTTCAACCATGTATCAACATGTCACAAAATACTCAAATCAAATATAAATCAACAGACAAAAACAAGGCTTTCATAGTCTGCCAAACCTTCAAATCAAGTGCTTTCAAAGGGCCGCACAGCCACTGAGTTAAACCTTCACTCAACCTTATAAGCCGGGCCTCACATGACCAATCGTCGTTTTAACTTTGACAAGTTCAGGGTCTGTATAAGATTGACTTGCCAAAAGTGTGGCGAGTCATTCCAGTCAATCTGGGCGGAGTGGTAGACTTAAAGGCAGGATAACCTGGGTTTTTAGGTGAATACACCTGGCTTCCAAGCCTATTACAAGGGTCATAAAAACTCTTGTCCATTGAACAAAGAGCCCCCAAGTAATATTTCATGGCGTACAATGAATAGGGTAATCACAGCTATGCTCAATGAGCAGGAAGCCCCCAAGTATTTAGTAATCATAGCGTATAAGCCGGATGAAGAGCGTAATCATAGCTATGCTCGATGAGCAGGAAGCCCCCAAGTGATCATACGACGTGATAATAAAGACTCATTATTATTGAAAAATGAAACGACAGAGGCCCTGAATTATCAGGGATGCCGGCTTTATTATATTCATCATAATATATACAGTGTCAAGATATGTACATCAGAAGAGCCGATGGCTCAAGTATAGTAAGGCCAAAGATGAGCAATGTTACATGGCCGGCGGGTCTCCTCCGACGTGCGTGAGTCCTTGTGGCCTCGAACATCGATAAGGTAGTATGGCCCGTTGTTTAGATTTTTGCTGACCACAAAAGGCCCTTCCCAAGTTGGGGATAGTTTATGCATATTAGTATGATCCTGGATAAGCCGGAGCACCAAGTCACCTTCTTGAAAGGTTCTGGTTTTAACCCGGCGGCTGTGATAATGGCGCAGATCTTGCTTGTAAATCGCCGAACGAGCCGCCGCAAGGTCACGCTCTTCGTCCAACAGGTCAATTGCATCCTGATGTACTTTTTCATTATCAGCTTCAACATAAGCCGCCACACGGGGCGAATCGTGACGGATGTCATTAGGGAGAACCGCCTTTGCTCCGTAAATCATGAAGAAAGGCATGTAAAATGTAGATCTATTGGGGGGTAGTATTGATACTCCATAATACTGAGGGTAACTCCTCCACCCAACAACCCGGTGTCCTTTGCAAAGGGACCATAAGCCGGGGCTTGATGCCTCGCAAAATCTCCTGATTGGCTCTCTCGGCCTGACCATTGGACTGGGGGTGAGCCACTGATGATACATCAAGTTGAATGTACTCTCATTAACAAAATTCTATCATAGCACCTTTGGACAGATTAGTGCTGTAACGCCCTCGATGCGGCTATATTTCCTCCATGTCGAAGCACGACTTAGAGGCATAGCCGCATTGAAAGCAATGTCGCAAGTAAGGTAATCTTCACAACAACCCATGTAAATAGATAATAGGGGAAAAGGTACATAGTTGGCTTACACTCGCCACGTCACACAAATACATGAATAACATTACAATCATCCAATACACTCATGGTCCGACTATGGTACCAAAATAAATATCAACCCCAACATGCGACACGGCCCCCGATCGCCCAACTGGGCACCACTACTGATCATCTGGGAAAGACACATAGTAACGGCGAGAGTCTTCATCGAACTCCCACTTGAGCTCAAGCGCATCGTCTGGAACGGTATCATCGGTCCCTGCATCTGGTTTGGAAGTAATCTCTGAGTCACGGGCACTCAGCAATCTCGCACCCTCGCGATCAAGACTATTTAAGCTTATAGGTAAGGCAAGGTAATATGTGGAGCTGCAGCAAGCGACTAGCATATGTGGTGGCTAACCTATTCGCAAAAGAGAGTGAGAAGAGAAGGCAAAACACGAACGAAGAACTATGATCAAGAAGTGATCCTATAACAACCTACGTCAAGCATTACTCCAACACCGTGTTCACTTCCCAGACTCCGCCGAGAAGAGACCATCACGGTTACACACGCGGTTGATTCATTTTAATTAAGTTAAGTTTCATGTTATCTACAACCAGACATTAAAAAATTCCCATCTGCCCATAACCGCGGGCACGGCTTTCGAAAGTTCAAATCCCTGCAGGGGTGTCCCAACTTAGCCCATCACAAGCTCTTACGGTCAATGAAGGATATTCCTTCTAGCGGGAAGACCCGATCAGACTCGGCATCCCGGTTACAAGACATCCTCGACAATGGTAAAACAAGTCCAGCAACACCTCCCGAATGTGCCGACAAATCCCGATAGGAGCTGCACATATCTCGTTCTCAGGGCAGACTCAGATGAGCCAGACGTCGGGTAGGCCAGCCCAGAGTTGCCCCTGGTAGCCCCGGACATCACTCAGTTGGACCAACACTTAGAGAAGCACTGGCCCGGGGGGGGGGGGTTAAAAATAAAGATGACCCTTGAGTCCGCGAAACCCAAGGGAAAAGGCTAGGTGGCAAATGGTAAAACCAATGTTGGGCATTGCTGGAAGAGTTTTATTCAAGGCGAACTGTCAAGGGGTTCCCATTATAACCCAACCGCGTAAGGAACGCAAAATCCGGGAACATAACACCGATATGACGGAAACTAGGGCGGCAAGAGTGGAACAAAACACTAGGCATAAGGCCGAGCCTTCCACCCTTTACCAAGTATATAGGTGCATTAAGATAACAAGATAATATGGTGATATCCCAATAATAAACAATGTTCCAACAAGGAACGATCTCCAGTCTTCACCTGCAACTAGCAACGTTGTAAGAGGGGCTGAGTAAAGCGGTAACATAGTCAATCAATGGTTTGCTAGGACATGGTGGGTTAGAGGTTTGATATGGCAATTTGGGAGGCATGAAAGCAAGTGGTAGGTATCGTTGCATAGGCATAGCAAAAGAGCGAGCATCTAGCAAGCAAAGATAGAAGTGATTTCGAGGGTATGATCATCTTGCCTGCAAAGTTGTCAGAGTTGACTTGATCATCGTAAGATAACTCAACGGGCTCCTCGTTAGCGAACTTGTCTCCCGGCTCTACCCAAACAAGAAAAACAAGCAAAAGGAACACAATCAACCACGTGCAATGCTCAAACAACATGATGCAAACATGGTATGCTATGAGGGATGCGATATGGGATGCAAATGCAAGATTTGACAAGGAATGATTGAACCTGGCCTCAACATGGAAATCCAAGAGTGCCACTGGAAAGGAGAGGTGATTTCGGTTGAAATCGATATAAAGATCACCGGAATCGGATGCACGTTTTGGAAATGGCAAGCAAAACAAATATGGCACCGGTCTACGATAATCAGCAAGTGACCAACTAAATGCCTCAAGATAAATATGCTACAGCACTAAAATATGACAACAAAATACATGGCAGGGATCCACTCATTATGCTTGACAAAATATGAACACTGAGCTATGGCTAATTCATCCACTAACAGGTTCAAACAAGCATGGCAAAAATGCAAATGGTAACAAGTTTCAGACTTAGTGATATTAACACAAGTCTGGAATTTAACATCAGGAAGCACACTTAGAGCATGAAAAGTACATGCTACAGGAACTTAACATGGCAAAGCAAGGAATGGCATGAAGCTACTCAAAGCACTTAACAAAAGTCCATTAATGACCTTGAGCCAAAAGGGATGAGAAAATACAATTGCATGCATGTGAACATGGCAAACATAAACAGATGTCAGACTTAGTGAAAAAATTGGAGCATGCAAATCAGTTAACGAGTAGGCATGTTTACGAGCTCGATGCACTCACTACAGAGCATGGCATGACAAACTAAGCTTACATCCATCAAGAATACATATCATAGAAGCTAGACATGGCAAGAAAAACAACATAGCATGCACGAATCAGTAGCAACATCCTCGGCAAATTCGCTAACAAGTCAACAATCTGCCAGGATTCACGAAATAGCAAAAGTAGAGCTCGATTGACTCAAGCTAGGGTGCTCCATAAATGCAAACAAAGACAAGCATGGATAGAGAACCACAATGTTAACAAATCATCCTTACTGATCATCCTCAAAAGAGGCACGGATCACTAGGAAACAACATGAACATATGGCATAATGACAAAATCAGGACAAGGACTTTGAGAAATTCTAAGTCCCTGAAATCAGCATTACCGCATACGCTACTTTGCAAGCTTGTGCTAGTCACCACACATATCACAAAAATGCATGGTAAGCACCTCTTTAAAGATGGCATGGCATATAACAAAACTCATGTAGAGCTCAGGAGCATATCATGCACACATTAAACATGGCAAAAATGACAAATATCTATTTGATGAAACAGATCTGCCAAGTTTAACACATAGCCCTCTTCCAACAACATTTCGGGCATCAAGATGAGCTCAAATGAAAATGATACAATGAGATGAAATGATGTACTCGTCGGTACGAACATTTTGATATGCTACATGCACAAATCAGACCTACGACGAGAGAGTTACGGCATGATGAAAAAGCCTAAAAAATTAGGGTTACGGGGTAAAAAGTCAACCGATGAGAAATAGATCTCAGATCTGGATTGGGCCGACACTGTAGCAGGGCGCGGAATACGAAGATGGCCGGCCGGAGCTTGTCGTCGTCGAGGAAGTAGGGGAAGGAGCCTGTCGGGGCGCGCCGGCGACGAGGAGGGCCGCGGCGGCGTCGGCGGTGGTCGGCGAGGTGCGGCTCGCCATCGTCGAGGTCGGGTGGCGCCGACGTTGGGAGACGGGTCGCCGGAGCCGGAACGGCGAGGTGCGGTGGAGCTTGCTCCAGCCGTCAATGGCGTGGGGGCGGTGATCCGGCAGGAGGAGGCGTGCGTGGTCGCCTCGGGCGAGGAAGACGACGGCGCTGGCGGCGGGAGGAGATGGGCCGGGGAGGGCCCGCCTTGGGTTCCCCGGGCCGGAGGCGGGGAGAGCGGCGGCACGACATGTGGCGTGGTGCCACTGGAGCGGGGCGGCGGCGCAGCTGTAGTCGGACACGTCCGGCGCCGGCGGACGTTGTCCGGCGCGCGGAGGACGAAGGAGGCTAGGGTTTCGGGGGAAAGGATCCGAAAATTTCGGGGGAATGCCTTTAAATAGAGGTAGAGGGAGCTAGGAAGCTCCAAATGGAGTGCGGTTTTTGGCCACGCGATCATGATCGAATGCTCTAGATGATGGGAGAGGTTTAAGTGGGTTTGGGCCAGTTTGGAGAGGTGTTGGGCTGCAACACAAACGAGGCTTTCTCGGTCCCTCAGTTAACCGTTGGAGTATCAAACGAAGTCCAAATGGCACGAAACTTGACAGGCGGTCTACCAGTAGTAAACCAAGGCCGCTTGGCAAGTATCGGCCCAATCCGAAAACGTTTAACCCCCACACACGAAGAAAAGGTAGAAAGGACCACCGAAGGAGATAGGAGCGTTGGAATGCAAAACGGACAATGGGGAAAATGCTCGGATGCATGAGACGAACACGTATGCAAATGCAATGCACATGATGACATGAGATGAGATGCATGACAAAGGCAATCAACACACGAAGACAAAAACCCGAACCCGGGGAAAATAAAATAACTTAGCGCCGGAAACGGCAAGAGTTGGGATACATATATGGGAAATTACATCCGGGGTGTTACAAGTGCCGTTATCAGTTATAATACCGTGGGGAAAGCCAAAATGGAAAATCACCTTTTTGATGAATTGAACCATCGTCGCCGTGTCACACTTACTAACTGGCTCTGCTTCAACCCACTTTGTAAATTTGTCAACCGCCACCAAAAGGTCTTTTTATCCTTGGACCTTTTGAAAGGCCCAACCTTATCAAGCCCCCAGACTGCAAACGGCCAAGAAATTGGAATCATCCTCAGTTCCTGAGCCGGAACATGAGCTCGCCATGAAAATTTCTGACAACCATCACATTTACTGACCAAATCCTCTGCATCAGCATGAGCCGTCGGCCAATAAAACCCAGGACATAAAGCCTTGGATACAAGAGACTTAGAGCCGGCATGATGACCACAATCTCCTTCATGAATCTCGCGTAGGATCTCACAACCTTCCTCGGGAGAAACACAATGTTGAAACACTCCTGTGAAACTGCGATGATGCAACTCTCCATTGACAATAGTCATTGACTTAGATCACCGGGTTATTTGCCTGGCCAAAGTTTCATCCTCAGGTAACTCACCCCGGGTCATATAAGCCAAATATGGAATTGTCCAATCAGGAATAACATGAAGAGCTGCCACCAATTGTGCTTTCGGGTCAGGAATAGATAAATCTTCCTCTATAGGCAGCTTGACTGGAGGGTTGTGTAGAATATCCAAGAAAGTGTTAGCTGGCACCGGCTTACGCTGGGACCCTAACCGGCTCAAAGCATCAACCGCCTCATTTTTCCTGCGATCAACATGTTCAACTTGATAACCTTTAAAGTGACCAGCAATAGCGTCAACCTCTCGGCGATAAGCCGCCATGAGTGGATCCTTAGTCTCAAGTGCCAGAAACTTGCTGAGCTACTAGATCTGAGTCGCCGAAACACCACACCGGCTTAAGTTCATCACCTTAGCCATCCGAAGACCATGGAGTAAGGCCTCATACTCAGCTGCATTTTAGTACAAGGAAACATCAACCGGAGGACATAAGCAAATTTATCACCTCGTGGGGAAGTCAAGACAACTCTAGTCCCCAAGCCGTCCAACTGCCTGGATCCATCAAAGTGAATAGTCCAATATGTGTTATCCGGCTTCTCCTTAAGTATCTGCAGCTCTGTCCAATCATTTATGAAATCCACAAGTGCTTGAGACTTGATGGCTGTTCGAGGCATATACTTCAATCCATGAGGTCCAAGCTCAATGGCCCACTTGGCTACCCGACATGTGGCTTCTCTGTTTTGAATAATATCCCCCAAAGGAGAAGAACTAACCACGGTGATGGGATGACCCAGAAAATATTGCTTGAGTTTTTGACTAGCCATGAACACCCCATATACAAGCTTCTACCAATGTGGATACCTCTGCTTAGACTCAATAAGCACCTCACTGATGTAGTAAATCGGCCGTTGAACCGGATGCTCCTTGCCTGATTCCTTCCTTTCCACCATAATGGCTACACTGACAACTCGGTATTGGCAGCCACATATAACAACAAAGGCTCTTTATTGATGGGAGCAGCAAGAACCGGTGGCTCAGCCAACGGTTTCTTCAAGGCCTCAAACACCTGATCAGCAGCATCACTCCAAACAAAGTGATATGTCTCCTTCATCATCTGGTAAAGAGGGATGGCTGAGGGAGTCCTGGACTAAGGGGTCCTCGGACGTCCGGCCTGTTCTCCGTGGGCCAGACTGATGGGCTGTGAAGACACGAAGACCGAAGACTATACCCGTGTCCTGATTGGACTCTCCTTGGCGTGGAAGGAAAGCTAGGCGACCGATTGTGAAGATTCCCTCTTATGTAACCGACCTCGTGTAACCCTAGAACTCTCCAATGTCTATTTAAACCGGATAGCATAGTCTGGGTAGGACAGATTCATTACCATATACCCATAGGCTAGACTTCTAGGGTTTAGCCATTACGATATCGTGGTAGATCAACTCTTGTAATACTCATATTAATCAAGATCAATCAAGCAGGAAGTAGGGTATTACCTCCATAGAGAGGGCCCGAACCTGGGTAAACATCGTGTCCCCCATCTCCTGTTACCATCGATCCTAGACGCACAGTTCGGGACCCCCTACCCGAGATCCGCCGGTTTTGGCACCGACATTGGTGCTTTCATTGAGAGTTCCACTGTGTCATCGACGAAAGGATTCGATGGCCCTTCGATCGCCAGTAATGACGCCGTCTAGGGATATACCTTCCTCCCCGGACAAATCTTTGTGTTCGGTGGCTTCGTACTACGGGCCAACTCTTTTGGCCGTCTGGAGCAGGCCGATAGCTACGCCCCTGACCATCAGGCCAGATTTGGAAGCTTAAACTGCGTCACGGATATCCGTGGAGACTTGATCTTCAATGGATTTGAGTCCGCGACGATCGCTCCCCTTCTCTCCGATGAACATGACTTAAATCTGTCACCGGAGCACACCGAGGAGATGGATCCTGCTGCTGCAACAGCCTCAGTACCGAAGCAGATTATCCCCTCCGAGGCCATAAAATCCGCGATGTTGGAGTTGCGCATGGACTCGACATCCTACAATGCTTGCGCCAATGGAACTCCGGACTGGTCTCCGGCTACACGTTCCGGATTAAGTGCGCCTACGGACGCCGAGCTAGATCGGTTATCGATTTTCGAATATAGCGCCACAGACATCTTCCAGCATTCGCCTTTGGGTGACGTACTAAATTCTTTGAAGAACTTGTCCTTGGAGGAAGACTCATAGCCGAACTATGTTCGGTTCGACCTATAGGCGGACGATGAGGAATTTTGCTTCCTACCCGCCACCCACTTCATAGCCACCGTCGATGACTTAACCGACATGCTTGACTATGGCTCCGAAGACATCGACGATATGGACGATGATGCCGACAGGGAGCAAGGCCAAGACCCGCCATTCACTGGGCGCTGGATGGCCACCTCTTCATACGATGTGTACATGGTTGATACACCTAAAGGATCTGGCGACGACAAAGAAGAGCCGGATAAGAACAAACCCTCTGAGACGCAGTCCAAGCGCCGATGCCCCAAACGCCGTTCTAAGCCTCGTCGCTCAAAGGATGGCAACACTGACATCAGAGAAATTAGTACTCCGAGCGACGCCGAAAACAATGAAGACCCTGTCGGCGCTGCATCCGAACAGGAGGAACAAGACAACCCCGATGAATAGGCCATAGAAGATAACTCGGAGGACGATAGTTACCATCCACCCTCCGAAGAGGAGACAAGCCTCGGCAACAAAGAGTTCATCGTGCCGGAGGACCCTCTGGAGCAGGAGCATTTTAAACTCCAGCTCATAGCCACAATAAGGAGCCTGAAAAAGAAACAGCAGCAGCTTCAAGCTAAACAAGACCTGCTCGTCGACCGATGGACCGACGTCCTGACAGCCGAAGAATACAGCCTCAAGCGCCCAGCCAAGAGCTACCCGAAACGCAGACTGCTACCTCAATTTGATGAGGAGGCACTGGAACACACATCTCCCTCACGTAATTCGGAACGACCACCGCGTGGTCGAGATAGGACGGCCGACCGGCCACCCCGCGGCCGGGACAAAGCGGCAACTCTGGCCGAAAAGTAGCCTGCCCCACCGCCTCACAAAAATAGAGATGGAAGAGTTCGGGGTCACACATACGACCTTCGTCAAATCCTGGACGATAGAATAGGACACACAAGATCGATCTACGGATCGTGAGGACGTGCTTCGAGGCACGAGGAGGGCTACTTATACGAACATGATAAATCTAACCATGCCCGGGCCGAACACCGCAGACGGACTCCATCGGAACTACGCCATGACGCAGCCCGATATAGAGGCGCCGCAAACCCTCTCTGCTTTATAGATGAAGTACTGGACCATGAATTCCCCGAGGGGTTCAAGCCCGTCAACATGGAATCATATGACGGCACAACCGATCCCGCAGTATGGATCGAGGACTTTATCCTCCACATCCACATGGCTTGAGGAGATGATCTCCACGCCATTAAATACCTCCCACTAAAGCTCAAAGGGCCAGCTCGGCACTGGCTTAATAGCCTGCCCGAAAATTCTATCGGCTGCTGGGAGGACTTGGAGGAAGCTTTCCTAGACAACTTCCAAGGAACCTATGTCCGGCTACCAGACGCCGATGACTTAAGTCATATAGTTCAACAACCTGGAGAATCAGCTCGAAAATTATGGACTAGATTCCTAACCAAAAAGAACCAGATAGTTGATTGTCCGGACGCCAAGGCCTTAGCATCCTTCAAACACAGCATCCGTGATGAATGGCTAGCACGCCACCTCGGCCAAGAAAAGCCGAAGTCCATGGCAGCCCTCACGGCACTCATGACCCGCTTTTGCGCGGGAGAGGACGGTTAGTTGGCCCGTACTAACAACACCGCCAGCGAGACACGCCCCTCTGAGGCCAAAAATAGCACTGGCAAGCTCCGGCGCAATAGGCACAAACGCCAAAGCAATGATAACAACACCGATGACACCACAGTTAACGCTGGATTCAGTGGCTCCAAGTCCGGCCAATGGAAGAAGCCCTACAAAAGAAACAATGAAGGACCTTCCAGCCTAGACCGCATACTCGACCATCCGTGCCAAATACATGGCACCCTGGATAAGCAAGCCAATCATACCAACAAGGATCGTTGGGTTTTCAAGTAGGCTGACAAGTTGAATGCCGAAAACAAAGAAAAGGGATCACAAAGTGAGGACGAGGACGAAGAGCCCCGGCAGCCGAATACTGGAGGGCAGAAGAAATTTCCCCCTCAGGTCAAAACGGTGAACATGATATACGCTAAAAGGGAGCGCAAGCGAGCACTCAGGGATGTCTACGCGGTAAAGCCAGTTTCCCCAAAGTTCAATCCGTTGTCGTCATTCCTGATCAACTTCGATCGACGAGACCACCCAACTAGCATCCGCCACGGCGGTTCAGCCGCACTAGTCCTGGACCCAATTATTGATGGGTTCCACCTAACACGAGTCCTGATGGACGGCGATAGCAGCCTTAACCTGCTCAATCAAGACACGGTGCGGAAGATGCGCATTGACCCCTCACGAATCAAACCAACAAAGACTACCTTCAAAGGAGTCATTCCAGGCATCGAGGCCCGCTGTACAGGCTCAATCACGCTGGAAGTGGTCTTCGGCTCTCCGGACAATTTCCGAAGCGAGGAGTTAATCTTCGACATCGTCCCATTCCGCAGCGGCTACCATGCACTGCTCGGACGAATGGCATTTGCTAGATTCAACGAAGTGCCACACTACGCTTATCTCAAGCTCAAGATGCCCGGCCCACGCGTTGTCATAACAGTCAATGGCAACACGGAACGCTCCCTCTGAACAGAGGAGCACACCGCCGCCCTAGCAGCAGAGGTACAGAGCGGCCTTCTCAAGCAGCACCATGGTGCGGCTGCCGAGCCCCCGGACGCCATCAAGAAGTTCCAAACTACACTGCAGTAGGACATCAAGGCTCGTCAGGAGCTCAACTAGCAATTTGGCCTCTGTCCCAGCCCCAATAAAGTAGTGGCATTCGTACCACGCATACATAATTACGCACTCGAAATTCCATGGACATCGACAGAGGCACAAGCTAACCCGGGATCTATAGTTCGGCTAGACCGACCCCAGACAGAACTTTTTTTCTCTTTCTATTTTAGGTTCCTTTTCCCGTGAGCCTGATCACCAGCCCCTTCGAAGGATCGGCATACAAAGGGGGCATGCATCATAGGTGCGTAGGGTAACCTCCATACGTTCTTCTTGACAGTATTTTTCACTTATTTCCCAGGACCCGCACGCTGCTCCTTCTCGATCCCGGCATGTTAAATAGTCCGGGTGCTTATCGCACTATTTGTATACGATACGCCTTGGTGTATCCATTCAGTTATAATAAAAATGATCTGCGGCCCAGTTTTTGTGGTTTTTGCTTCTTACTTCATTTTGATCTGCTTATCAGCCGCATCAGTACTCTTTTGTACATCTCATATTCGCCAGGGGCTGCTTATCACCCCGCAATGCGGCGGCAAAGTCCGAACACTTCTTCTATCTAAGTTTGGCACCCCGAATTTAGCACTATATGCATTGGCTCTGAATCATGTCTTTGGTGAATAGTTGGGTTGCCCCGCTCCTATGCTTGCTATCCTACGTTCTGCTCTATCGGCTAGGATAGTAAAGGGAGAACTATTGCGATTGTGTCCTGGCTTCGACCGGATGAGCACCTCAGTAGAGAAAGCCGAAAACTGACTGTCATGATACGGCGAGAGCCGGTCAGCTGTTCGAGGGTTATAAAATCGTTGGAGATTTTTTCCGCGTGACGTGAAGGGTCGGCACTTCCCGATTAGATGCTGACAGCACCCTAGCTTGCACAAGGGGGTGCGCACTTGCTTAATTATAAAACTCCTATGGCTAAGTGAGGGCGTTTAAGACATATAGTCCGATTGCCTTGTTCGCTGCGCTAAACAACTCCTTCAAGGACCATATAATTGGATCAAGATTGTTTAGATCCCATCCCGAACACCTGCGTACTCATTACGTGGGGGCAGAAGCCGACGACTGGCCAACCCTCAGATTGCATGTAACACGGCTGCATAGGAGGAAACAATTTAAAGCATAACAAAATTACATTACAAAACAAAGCTTTGTCTTTATAATACAAGGGAAAGGACAACACGAATGTATTCATTCGAAAATAACCTCCTGCGAACATTGAGCTGCCACAAGTCGAGACCCTTCTGTGACACCCGCAAAATATTTCTCGGGTGTGCGGTGCTCCTTGCCCACCGGCGGCCTGCTGGCCACTTCAACAGCATTCATCTTTGCCCACCACATCTTGCAGCGAGCGAAGGCCATACGGGCACCTTCAATACATACAGAGCGCTTGATGACGTCCAGCCGCGGACAGGCTTCCACTAGCCACCTCACAAGTCCGAAGAAGCTGCCGGGCATAGCTTCAGCTGGCCATAGCTGGATTGTTAAATCCATCATGGCTAGTTCGGCCACCCTGTGCAGCTCCACCAGTTGCTTCAGCTGATCGGTGAAGGACATGGGATGGCCTGGTGTCGTATACAGCGTCCAGAATAACTTCTCCGTCGAACCTCCTCCTTCGGCTTGATAGAACTCAGCAGCGTCTGACACACTACGTGGCAAATCCGCAAAAGCCCCCGGGGAACTCCGAACCCGGGTTAGTAAAAGGTATTGCTTCTCCGCATACTTGCTTTCCATCTTAAAAGCCTTACCCACCGTGATCTTCCTAGCCTCCTGGATCTCCTGGAGGGCGGCCCGGGCCTCATTCCGTGCGGTCTCCGCATTCCAATGAGCCTTGGAGAGTTCGGCCTTTTGATCCGACGCATCATTCTCCAGGATCTCACATTTTTTTACCGTGTCTTGGAGCTCCTGTTGGACCTCCTTGACTCGGGCCTTGAGCTTTTTTCGAGCGGCTTGCTGCTCGACGGCCTTCCCCTCAGCTTCGGCTAGAGCCTTTTTCAGGGCCTCCACCTGGGTTGCGGCTCCTGTAAACATTTCGACATTACACTCAGTATGCAACGCTTGTTCTTTCCGAACACACAGCAAGACGATACCTACCTTGCTTCTCCTGAAGCCGCATTGTAACCTCGCCGAGCTCGTTCTCGGTCCGCTCCAGCCTCTGCTTCAGTTCAGAGACTTCGGCAGCATGTGAGGTCGCGGCCAACAGCGACGCCTGCTCATGCAAACATATCACGTTAGTCTCATACACTAGAGGATTGATCCTCTGTCCGGTTCCTCTTGCCGAGCACCGGACAGTGTCTCAGGGGCTACTGACTACATGGTTTTTTTCTCTTTCTATGTTACTTACCTCAAAACCTGTTAACAGGCTGCCGCATGCCTCATTCAGTCCGCTCTTGGCAGACTGAACTTTCTCGATCACCGCACCCATAAGGACACGGTGCTCGTCCATGACGGAGGCGCTTCGCAGCGCCCCCATCAAGTCATCCGACGCTCCTGGTTGGATAGGAGCCACCGGTGGAGGCGGCACTCCCCCCTTCAAAGGGAGCTACTCGCCCGACTCCGGAGCCATAGGGGGCTCCGGAGCCGTATTCGGCTGAGGGTCGATCTGGATACGGCCCTCTTCGCCAGTCTCCATGGGGATTGGATCCCCCACCACTACAAAAAAATACACTTCTGTGATGATACGTGTTTGTCACAGTAGTTCGATTTTTTTGTCATGCATGTACATCCATGACAAATTTATGACAGAATCAAGATAGTCATACCTGTGCTATCGTGGAAGTGTTCCATGACATTACCAAAATTATCATCACGAAAGTGTCCACTTCCATGACAATAAATCACGCGTCACGGAAGTGCTTTTGTCAAGGGTGACTGACACGTGGCATCCACCGTAACGGAACGCCGTTAAGCTACCGGGTCGGGTTTTGGATCCGATAACCCGTTAACAGCCCCAACCAATGGGGATTTTCCATGTATAAAATCATCATTGGCTAGAGGAAACACGTGTCGGCTCATCGTTGGGACAGATGTCATCCACTCATTGGACAGAAGGCGCCTATGATACGTCCACACGTGGCATGGCCCAACAGTGGCCCGTTCCTGTGAAAAGGCTGGCCCATTTGACTTGGTCAAAAGCTGGCGGGCCGGCCCATGGAAAGCCTGTTAACGGCCTGTTCGCATATAGCCCATTTACAGCCCGCTAACCCAAGGCCCGTTACGCCCTATCCGAATTAGGCCCAGTAGCGTCATCTGGGCCGTCCAATATGATTCCAGCCCGTTTTCACTTCTGGCCCATGTATAGCCCATGACGTCTTTCGCCCATATGAGGCCCTTTGTAACTCTTGGCCCATTAGCGGCCCGTGCTGAAACTGGCCCATAATGAACAATGTATCACTTTACACCCATTAACGACCCGTGGTGAAACTGGCCCGTAATGAACAGTGTATCACTTTATACCCATTAATGGCCCGTTATTCCGTTGGGCCGTCTCCAGCCCATGTTATCTTTCGGCCTTCTTAGAGCCCATTTATTCTTGGGCTCATTTCCAGCATTCGTTTACTTATGGCCTGTTACTGTCATTTTCTGCTTGTGTGCCAAATTCAGCCCGTGGTTATAGTCGGCCCGTTTGTGGTCCGTTAATACGTTGGACCGTTTTCATAGCGTCATCAAATACAGCCTATTAACGATGGCCCGTTATGGTCGGCCCATGAACGGACGATTCCAACTGTAGCCCGTTTACGGCCAGAATGCAGTCTGTTTGGCCCATGCTTGGCCAATCGATCATACGGCCCGTATAAGGCCCATTGATGATACGGCCCGTAGAAGGCCCATTGATGATACGGCCCGTAGAAGGCCCATTGATGATACGGCCCATAGAAGGCCCACTGTTTCTACGGCCCATAGAAGGCCCACTGTTTCTACGGCCCGTAGGAGGCCCAGTGTCACTACAGTAAATATTAGCCCATGGTTATTGTGGCCTAGTTTTAAAAAATAGGTTATTGCAGCCACTAGCAAACCGCAGAAAAAGAACTGCACTGACTACAAGCAAACAAATAAACAAGACAACAAGGAAATAAATAAGCAAGCAACTTACACTAGGCTATCACGGCTATTACACATATTACATCCACTGGGCATCAAAGTTCACCACCAGTGCAAATATAGGGAACACAGCAGCATATAAACGCCGCAACAAAACAAGTCTAGAACTGAAACCACTTCAGAAGAGCTCAAGAAACAATATCCTGGGTACCCAGAATGCTGGCAAGATGCTTAGCAAGCTTATTAAGTTTCTCTTGTTTGGCGCTTAAGTCCTCCAGCGCTTGCTGTTGCACCAGAAAGTATGCATCTGAATTCTGCAGGGACTTCCTCAGTCCTTCAGCTTCCTGTCGCATAACATCTGATCGATGTCTTTCAACTTGAAGTTGAGAATCAAGAAGCCGAATTGATTCAGGCAATGAGTTCGAAGAGCTGGTGCCAGCAGTGGTAGCCAGTAACTCGAACACTACATCAAGACAGGAATTTGGGGTTGTCTCAGTGTCTTCAATATAGTTTTTATCAGCTTTCTTGGAGACCAACAGGGATGTCTCACTATCTTGTACCTTATCTGCATTACTTCCTTTACCATTGCATAACAGGGTACTCTTCTCCAGTATTTTATCCGCATTCTAAAAGAGAAACAAACAAACACATCTCAGGTTTACAATGTAGTATATGAAACTCATTTTGGTAAACCAGTTCAGTAGTAAGGTGGACAGGATAACAACATGAAACAAACATATATCTATCTAGTATGGTCACTGTATGGTCTATATCATTCTCATTTATGTTGCCAAATCAAGATATATACAGTTTGAATCATGTCTATTTAAGACAAAGCAGCATAGACAGAATATAAGTGTGGGAAACTACACAGCAATAACAACACTTGTAATGTGCATGGCATGAGAACATAACTGTTTATTCAATTGAAACTGAAATCAACATAGAGCAAGTTACAATAGCAAACAGCCAAACACGTTGAAGAAACAGGTTTAAAACATACCTGTTGCGCCATTGGAGTTTCAATTGCATCGTTCAAATTTGAAATTAGTTGGTATCAGTAAATACAGTGATGCAAGAGCAAAGTAGTATGAACCATAGCTACGAAACCTGACCTGAGAACAATTCTTCTTCTGCTTTAAGCATTGACTTCGGGTTCGGAGTGGTGGTCCTCGTGATTTGGGCACTGCAGTTGCCTTACTAACTGCTCGTGCTTGGGTGCTCTGTGGTGGAGACGGTGCTGTGTTAATGGGAACTGGGTGTCTATCTGCTGGGGTTGGGGTTAGAAGGGGTGTAGCTGGTTCTCTGTCCAACTGGGTAGGGGTACAATCTGCATGAGTGTGGGTTATGTGTGGTGAGGCTGGTTCTTGGGTAAGTACAACCGTGGTTCTATCTGCATCGACAGGTAGCACGATCTTTTCTGAAGACCGTGTTTTTACTCCCAAAGATACTGCCATCACTCCCTCCAATTGAAATGGCTGATAAACAAGAAAAGTAATTGAATGTACAGACATTGTAAGATAGACAGGTGCAATGGATAGTAGGGAAGAAAACAGGGCATGAAATAATTCACATTTATGTTGTCTAAGCAAATAGAATAACATGACATAATTTCACATATATGATGGCTAATTAAACAGGATAGCATGACACAATTTCACATGTATGATGGCTAACTAAACAGGATAGAATGACATACTTCAAAATATGATGACTATGTAAACAGGATGACATGATATAACTATACGATGTGTCTATTAAAGTGGTTGGCATGCCATAAATCACAAACATGCCGTCGATGGAAACATGATGGCATGATATAATTCACGGATAGAATGACATAATTTAAATATGATGACTATGTAAACAGGATGAGATGATATAACTATATTATGTCTTTAGAAAATGGGCTGGCATGCCATAATTCAGATACATGTTGTCTATGTAAACATCATGGGATGGCATAATTTTATATACTAAGGAAGTGAGCAGAGGGCAGTCGCATATATGATGTGTCAACTAAGGAGATGGCATTCAATATTGTGTATATGATGTAAAAACTAAGCATTGCAATACAACATATGCATTATATGAGTAATATAACCCTGCCAAGTTTGAGCATACACCTCAGGGGGGTAATAGGACTGGTCATCTGCCTCTGAATCCTCCTTTGAAGAGCTATCTATAACCAACAAGATATCTGCTTCAGCAGGTAGCATTCTCTGCTCTGAAGACCTTGTTTTCACTCCAGATTTCTCCATCACCAATTCAAATGGCTGATGCACAGGAAGAGCAGTTGAATATACAAACATTGTCGACAAAAGCAATGAGAAATACAAAAAAAGGATGACATGATATAATTCACATATATGACGCTTGCCTAAACAGCATGGCATTGCATAATTCACATACATAATGCCTTGCAACAAGATAACATTGCATAATTCACATATATAATGTCTTGCAACAAGATGGCATTGCATAATTCACATATATGATAATTAGACACTAAACAGGTGGCATTCACACAAAGCATGTCTAAACTAAGAAAATGACATAGCAATGCAAGATACCATACACACGATATGAGCAACATAACCCTGCCAAGTTAGGGCATGCACCTCGAGGGGGAAATATGACTGGTCATCTGTCTCTGAATCCTCCTATGAGGAGCAATCGGTAACCAGCAAGACATGCGCTTCGTCAGATAGCATTGTCTGCTCTGAAGACCTTGTTTCCACTCCAGATTTTTCCATGACTGTGCCAAATGGCTGATGCACAGGAAGAGTAATTGAATGTACTAAAATTGTTGACAAATTTAACACGTAATAAAAAAAATGATGGCATGATATAATTCACATATAAGATGACTGGCTAACCAGGGTGGCATTGCAAAATTCACGTATATGATGCCTGGCTAGACAAGATGGCATTGCATGATTCACATATATGATAAACAAACTAAACAGATGGCATTGACACGAAGCATGTCTAAACTAAGCAGATGGCATCTTTAATGTATACAGTAAGCAATGCAAGGCACCATATGCATGATATTACCAACATCAGCATGCCAAGTTAGAGCGAAGACCTCATGGGGTAAATAGTAGTGGTCTTCTCCTTCTAAATCCCCCTCATAACAGTTATCTTCCTCTTGATTACGATCCGAAATGGGTGGAGGGGGGCTGCCTTTGCACCCACCATGGAACAATGTCTGCATGAAATTTTATTGCCACGCAAGGCTCGTCTCTTTTGCTCTACATGATCAGTTCCATTGTGTACAATAACTGGCATGCATAGGAATAAAACATAGTGAGATTATGTAAGGAGTGCATCCACAAATCCAGAGTGATGGTAGCAAACTGTGGATAGACCCAAAACCAATGATAGCAGGAAGATAATAGCTTTAGTTAAAAAATACAGATAATGGCTCCTTTAATGTTTTTTTGCACCCAACATGAAACTCATAGTAGACACTAGAGATTAACCAGATAGTTGACAGATAGTACTGATTGCTGCCCCAATATGTACCCCACAACCATTTAAAAACTCAAGTTTCAGCATTAGTTTGGACCCGACTCGGAGTCTAATAGGCGAACACGACGATAATGTAGCATGTCATCATATTAAGCGACGCATAACGTAAGCAGACACGGAAGAATGCGACCTCTCATGCGGACCCGTGTAGACCTCAAGGTCATCTGCTCAGTTGATGATGGTAATGCAGTTGCCGTGGCTACCGGTGGCGGGGAAGAAGATCTGAGGCGGCGAAAGACAGTCTGGAGAGCGGATCCCTGCTGTGGTGAACCCTTCCGTCGTTGGAGCAGCTGAGCTAGGGTGGAACACAGCGCCGCAGGAGCAAGACAAACCACACAAGGTTTTCTTTGACACATATCTGTAACATAAGTAATTGAGTAAGGGCTTGTTTGAATTTGAGGATTCTAACAATGTAGGGATAGGAAATAGACAGGAATAGGATAGGAATGCACGTGCAAAATAGAGAATTTAAAAAAACATGATTTCTGCCAATCTGGGTGTTTGATTCACAACAATTGGAAGATCACAGGATGCAAAAAAGCATGGTGATATTAAGTCAAACCACAAGAAAATGTACGGTTATAATGCTATTATGCCACTATCTCTTAGTCTTGTGCTTGATGAATAGGAATATGAAATGGAGGAGAAGTGGAATTAGAATTCCTATGGTTTTTCTTTCAAGGAGACACTAAAGGAACAAATCCTACAATTTTCCTTTGCTCCATTCCTTTGCACCAAATTCATGAAAAGTAGTACCATAGGAAACTTTCCAATTTTGATGTTTTTCATTCACTTTTCCTTTCAAGCACTGGCGATTCTAGTAGGCAGGCTTGAGCAAGGAAAATCCTACACTAAAAAAATGTTTTTCTGCTACTTCTATTACTTTGGACCCAGGCCACTGCCATACTAGCTCAACTCCCAGGCCCATCGACAAATGCACAGCTCAAACGCGCAGAGATAAATAATGATGGCGTTCAAGAGAGTCCATCACGGATAGCTAAGTTGCCTGGTACCTCACTGCTTGTCATATAGTAGGATAAAATAATCATATTTCCCATTACTACGAGTGCTCAGTGGACAATATATATAACATGTAGAGTAAAAAAGAGATGCAACAAGTGTACAACCTCTTTGGCGAAGCCATGTCGATCTCAGCGTGATTGGGTTGGCCGGTGAGGATGCTCCGGCTTACTTGGCTATCGGAGGAGGGGAAGAAGATCTTAGGCGTCTGGAGATGGAGCCCGAGGTACTGCTCCACTATGATGGAGGGTTTCATCGTTGGAGCAGCTCCGGTGAGTTGTACGACGCCAAGGCTGAAGCAGGACAAGAGAGACAACGAACAATGTTAACATGAGTGGAATTCTAATAGCATCTCCAATACATGACGTAAAATACATAAACACAAAGTGCTAGATGTAAAATACATCAGCCGCTCATCTCTGAACTTAGCTGTCGAAACTGAATTTAACTGTCGAAACTGAACTTAACTGTTGAAACTAAACTTAACTGTCGAAACTAAATTTTGCTGTCGAAACTGAATTTTGCTGTCGAAACTAAATGCACTAGCAAGGTGAGGCTACACATCAGTCGACTGACTTTTTCATCTCTGGTCAGTCGATTTTGCAGCCGTTGGATACGAAATCAAGGGCCTCGGTTCATCTTCAACCTCCACCCCCCTGAGCCAGCCAAACAGCAGCCCCCCGCCGCCCGCGACCGGTGGTGCGCCGCCCCGCCCGCCCCGAAAACACTCCCCACCGCCGCCCCGGCCATCCCTCTAGGCCCCCCCGTGCCGAGCTTTTTCTCCGGCGATCCCCACGCCACCGCCCCGCCAACGCCTCGCCACCGCCGGCGACCATCGCCCCCATCCTGAACCCTAAGATAGATAGTGGGGTACCTTTCCGGCGAGCCCCCCTCCCGGCTGCGGCTGGTTCTTCCTTCACCCCGGCGGCATCGGAGTGAAGTGTAGCTAAATCGGAGCAGCATCGCAAGTAAGAGCAAGAGCAAGAGCGGCAGCACGAGCAAGAGCAAGAGCAGACCAGGCAGGGGACCGAGAGCAAGAGCAGAGCAGCAGCGCGAGCGAGAGCTAAAGCAGCAGCAGGTCCTACTGATGTGGACGTCACCGCCGAGGGAGCGACGCCGTGGAGGAAGTGGTCGGCGATGCCGCTGTGGATGGAGTCGCGTTGTGTCGGCTCGGGACCGAGCGCTGGCAGCACCGTGAGATCGAATCAAGAAGAAAATGCGGTGATTAGTGTACAACCTCTTTGGTGGCGCCGATTAGGCCGCAGCTTCATCCGAGAAAATGGTGATGATGATGCTCTTTCGGTGGTGCAGGTGAAGACGGCGGTGTGGGAATGGAGATGGCGCGAAAGATAAGGGGAACGTCGGGGCAGCTCCTTGGAGGTGGAGGATGGTGTGGCTGAACCGGCGGGACGATGAGATCAACGACGGACCCTCATCCGGTACGGTGGATGAGGGACATCGATGTGTTGCTGTGGACGACGTCGTTGGGGAAGAGGCTCCGGCTGGGTGGTGGATGGAGCAGGGTGTGGGGTTTCGTCGCGGGTTTTCGTGGCCTCGGTGTACGAATGGGTGGGCGGATGGGATGGCCCTGGGGAACCATGGCTTAGAGACGCGCTTGTCCGAAATGTGGGGTAAGTTACGAAAGTACCCCCACCAATTTGAGGCAGTTCTTTCGCTTCAGGGGTACCACGAGCATTTCGTGTGTCGAGATTTCACAGGAGGTGGGAGTTTTCGCGCGCGTTGTAATTTCGGAATAGCAAGGCGCGGGTTGAGACGGAGGGAGTTGTCGGAGCACAACAAGACAAAGATATATCTTATTTCGGGCTAACAAGGCGCGGGTTGAAGAGGCGGGAGTTTCGCAGCACGATAGACAGAGACGCTAGCTTGAATTTTCGGCATAACAAGGCGCGTTTGAAATTTCGGAAGAACAAGCTTAACGTGTACCCAAAAAAAGACAATTTGCACCTCAACACGCACAACACACACACAAACACCATTTAGACTAGAGTAAGGTACACGTGCATTGCACGCATGAGATTTGGCAACCAAATTATGAATAAATACCACATTATAGCATGCAAGATTTGAGTCATATATGCATGATGTAGATGTTCGTTTAATTCTTATAGTTCATTTCATTCAAAATCATCTAGTTTTTATAAGAAAGCTAATCAATTTTAAGATTCATGGAATTGTGCGTCGTAAGACATAAAGTAAAAACAAATAATGGCAAATCATGTAGAAAAACATTTGGGCAATTCTGATACGGAAGATTCTAGTACAAATAAGAAGTGCTTGTGTTTTGATGTTTGTGCATTATGCTTAAGTTCAACCATGGAGTCTTCTAGATTATACATGTGGCGAAATCTGGTGGAATCTAGATGATATCCAACGGGCAGTAGTGCTCAAATTTGCCATCTTTGGACCATCGGATTCACCTCATCAAACGACCATCTTTCAAAGTTAAAGTTACCCGCACACAATACAAAAAATATATAAAATATAATATATGTATATATAGGGGTATAGATATAGATATGTGATGCAAAAGCCGCCCATCATCTCCAATTAGAATAGTGTGTCCATGCACGGATGCGACGTGGCCAAATGATGTCTGCCATCGGTATCTCAAATTCAAATCAGTCTGACCTTGTTCAATGTGTATACATTACAACATGCTCGTTTCCAAACCACACCGCGCAGATCTCCGTTATATTCATGCATGCATGGGTTTCAAACATCAAGATCTCTTATTCAAATATTTGAATTCAACTTTACATTGATTGTGACCTCACCTATTCAGCTATTCTTTTACACCCACACAGTAGTCTTCTCTTTATAATTGTACCACTAACTTCGTCTCGTGCATGCATACACACACACTACCAGTCGGCATTATCCATCACACGCATGCAATCTTTTTCTTCAGGTCGGTCTCCCATGAAGGCACACATTAACACACATCCCCCTCTCCATCATATCGGGCATTCTTTATCTCTCACGCGTGCATGCTCAACGATCGATGTTCGTCTATGTATGTGTGTATATAGCTAGGTCTTTCATAGTTTTCCACACAAACCGATCAATCGATATATCCAGTGAGGTCTCACCCTCTTTCCCACGTCCACATCAATCAATCTATACCTCTCTATATAGGATTAACATATATAGCTAATACACCCACATTAATTATGTATCCAACGTCCCCCTCTCATCATCCATGCCTTCCGCTTCATCTCTCAGACGCGTGCACAATGGCGAAGACAGGGGGCAGTAAGGGCCCTGCCCCCCCCCCCTAACATCACTATATATCAAGGCTAATATGAATGTGATCATTGGACAATTGCTGCTAAAAATGGTTTAAGTTCATGAATTGACCCTCCTCGTAAAGGATTAGCAATGCTTGGCCCCCTAGCTCATTTATTTTTCATGGCTCCGCCATTGCGCACATCAGCGCACGTGTTCGCCATCTCTCTCTAAATATCGATCTCGCACTTGTGCATTCCTTCATAGTCTCCCTCCACTCGGCCCCTCGCACCATCTTCTAGCCCCCCACCGGATTTTGCCACATGTACAATCTAGAAGACTCCATGGTTGAACTTAAGCATAATGCAGAAACCTCAAAACAATAGTGGTTCTCTTTTGTTCTTAAATCTTCCGTATCATAACTGCCCAAACGTTTTTCTAGTTGAATTGCCATTATTTGTTTTTACTTTATTCTTTACAACGCACAATTCCATGAATCATAAAATAGATTAAGGGCTTCTTTGTTTCAAAGGATTCTCAAAGGAATTTTGGAGGATTCTAATCATTAGGAATTTTTCCTATCCTGGTTGTTTGATTCGTAGGATTGTAAACCATAGGAATTTTTCCATATGATTCATTTGCACTAGATTTCATAGGAAATATCCCATCCACTCAAACCTCTTTGAAAGAATTCTGCGTTTTTTCTATGCACAATCAAACACTCGTACAATCCTGTAGGATTGAAGACGACATTCCACTATAATCCCATGTTTTTCCTATTCCCGCGTTCTTAGATTTTTTATAAAAACTAATTGATTTTGAATGAGATGAACTATAAGAATTAAACAAAGGGCTACATCAGGCATATATGACTCAGAGCTTACATACTATAGTGTGGTATTTATTCATAATTTGGTTGCAAAATCTGATGCGTGCAATGCACGTGTACCTTACTAGTACTTCGAGTATGTGCAAAACACGTAAATTAGAATACCAATGGCACGCTACACTGTGTCTCTCTTACAGTTCATGAAGCCACGTGGCACATGTGTAGGCATTGTCGCGACGTCCTTGCATGGATTGATCACAGTGATGTGCTGCTGGTTCCAGAAGAATGTACTCGTCCTCCCTGAGCCATATTGGCGGTACATGCACGAAGCGAAGATGTGCACGCACGCCATGCACACACTCATTCCTCGCACGCAGACGCGGGTACACGGACGGACGCAATTTTGTACCAAGATCCACCCCATGTGATAATTTGACGCGTGTAAAGTCGTTCACTTCATTGATGGTCAATTAATACAGCGCATGCAAATTGAGTGGATGTGAGGACGGAAGAAAGACATTATTACTCCATTGCGCGCATGCGAGTAGTTAAATCATGGGTTGCTAGTAGTACTTCCATTGGTCTCCTTCGTATTTTGTGCCAATTTTTGATAGTAACATAATATTTATGCATTTGAGCAGTGTAGTACTTGAAATTTATGTTCCGCTAAACTCATCGGGAGCCATTTCGGGCCTCGAAACCAAAACCATCAATTAATCTTTACCTTGTTCCCATCACATTCGAAAGCCTGCTCACACCTACTATTAGTACGTACCAAACCTAAACGTGTTCCCACTATGCAGGTATTAGTACTAGTGCTAGTACTTAGGTTATAAAAAGGGGATCTACCTAACCGAAAATCACTCTACCTTTCCTCCTCATAAGTGCTTCTTCTTCGTTCGTCGTTGGCATGGCCGGTGAGCAGAGCTCTAGGTCGAGAACTACTCGTAACAAGGGAGCGGCAACCAAGGCTGCGGAAAAAAAGAGAGGGCTCGCCGCCACGCAGATACCTCGAAAGATCTCTCATGGGCAGGCGATGGCTCCCAGGAGCGCCCTAGCCGCGGAGGCGAACATGCCGAGCCGGCGGAGCTGGAGTCGTTATCCCTCGACGGCATGCCCGATCAGCTCAATAAGCAGAAGGAGTTCATCCAAGGCTTGATGGAGTTGCTGAAGGAGAGCCTCGACGACATGCCCGCTGAGCTCAATCAGCAGGGGGAGTTGACCGCCGGCTTGGTGATGCTGCTGAAGAAGAGCATTGCCTCGGAGAAGAAGGCGACCGGCGAAATCCTGCGAATTCGGGAGGACAATGCGAAGCTCTGCCACGAGATCGACCTATTGAAGGAGAAGAACACCGGCTGGAAGAAGCTGCATGAGAATAGTAGTTCCTTGATGAAGATGCTGCAGGCCCTCGCCATGGAACAGAAGGAAGAGTTGGCGAAGCTCCGCATCGAGCACCCGGCTGCTGTCAAGGTACGTAATATGGCCGTGGAACAGATGATGAAGGCTCACGTCGAGAAATGCCGTGTCATGGACACAATGATGAAGATGGCAGAGGAGACGCGCAAGGAGATGGAGGTCGTGGAGGCGATGAAGAAGCAGTTACGACTCCGCGGCGAATTAGATCTTTTGGGGTGATAATCTTCCTTCTTCTTTTGCTCCTGTGTTTCATCTTTTGCTTCGGGTGTTTCGCTGCACGTGTAACGTTCTCTGTGAGGGATGAATAGAACAATGTTTTTTTGAGGGAATGAATAGAACAATGCTAACAATGAGATGACTAGCAAATTAGATCATTTTTATTGCCATATGGCACTGGGCTGCTGCGTTTCGTGCTCCTCCGTCGCAATACTACTCCAGTGGAAAACTTGAGTATACCGCACAGTTCTTTGCTCCTCCTAGATCAGGTCGTTGGCGCATTTGTACGAGCAGTCAAATCATAAGGCCCCGCCTTTCAGCAGTAATGAGCCGTCAAATCACAAAGGCCCTCGCCTCCCATGAAACTGACCAAGCTAGACTGCCCCTCCCTCTAGCCTTTTAAAAAATGTATACTTTTGTACATCAGTAGTATCGATGGATTGCGCCATGGAGCAAAACTTGAAATTAAAAAAAGGTGGTACATATAGAGAGCGCTCGTCGCCAAATTATGCATATAGTACTATTAAAAAGGCTAGTCACAATAATGGTGTCCAGCACAACCCACCCCTCAAATAAAACTAAGAGGGTGCTTGGATACGTTTTAGGCCCATGACTAAAAGTAGTGGGACTAAAACATGCTAGCCTCACCTCTGCTTGGATCCAAATACTAAAAAGGCTAAAATCAAGTTAATGAGCATTTATTATCCTCCAAACCCTCCAATCCAGAACTCGCCTGTGTTAAAGGAGAGGAGTTAAATGAGTAGAGAGAGGACTAATCCACATTTTAGTAGGGGTACCCTTGACTAAAAAAATTTAGTCTCAAGACTAGTTTTAGCCCCTCTTTAGTTAGGGGTGCTTGGAACTTTAGCCTCTTAAAGAGACTATTTTTAGTCAGACTAAAATAAGTCCCTTGGATCC
The DNA here is from genome assembly GCF_003073215.2 of Triticum urartu. Lineage (NCBI taxonomy): Eukaryota > Viridiplantae > Streptophyta > Magnoliopsida > Poales > Poaceae > Triticum > Triticum urartu. Next base: position 92,158,892 of record NC_053026.1, read on the forward strand.
AAGCACCCTCTAAGCATCCTGTAATTCTTTGACAAAACTAAGCACCCTGAAATTCTTTGAGAACTAAACTGCTGGCTATATGATGTTTGCCATATATATTGTACGTATATAATGTGAAGAAACGAGTGGTAGTACTATACCAACTAAAATATGAAATGTAAGAAATACTAGTATGTACATACTGAAGAGTTAAAGTAACGAGAAGAAACATAACATAGTTCTGCTGGGGGCTCAGCACAACACACCCCTCAAATTAAATTAAGCACACCTGAAATTAAACTTTGCAACTATTCCAGTAGACACTTCATTAGAACCACCATGAGCAACGACACTGCCACCTTACACGGAGTCCTCGTCCACGTCCTCTACTTCGTCCTTGTCCCTGTTCCTCTTGGCCGATACTTCTTTGCTTGAACCGCACACTTGGCTGTTTCTCTTCATCCAACCCTTGTAGATATTGAAGCAAAGGTAGCCATCCATTGCAGCGTAGTGGATGTGGTCTATATCTAGTACATTCCGCTGACATGCATGACGATGAAACGTGTATGGAGGTTTCACCAGTTTACCGTACGGAGGATGAACCATGGCTCCTGCCAGGGTCAGCATTGAAGGCTAACGAGAAGGCACCAGCCGATTCTTCTAGAGGTCGAAGGGGTTGCCTACAACGAGGCCTATCTGACCTAGGATTTCTTTGTCGTTACCAAAATCTATAGTAATGAATTTGACTAGGTTGCTCCCGAGGAAATCCTTAAAATCCTGGCACTCAACGTCGGCATGGCATATGTGGTAGACCAAGCATAAGTCATGCACGCAAACCCGGATCACGGCGGGCTTCTTCCTCTCTTCGTCCTTTAGATCCTTCTCTCATCCCAGGACTGTGGTTACTCAACATCTAGTCCAGCGACCCACTCATCATCTGAGTTTTCGAACACGCGTCTGAAGCGAGAAAGGCATCCTTTCACCGTCGCGGAAGAACGGGTGTAGATGACGTCGAACTCATCGTCGGTGATGGTTCTAACCTTGTACTCACCGCCGATCATGGAGATTTGGGACGCCATGGATTTGGGAGCAGGGTTAGGATTAGTGGAATTGCCGTAATGTGAATGGACGGGACGACTAGGAGCGAACCGCCGTAGTATTGAAGGACGTGCGGGGACGAGTAGGAGCGAACTGCCAGCGTGCAAACGGTAGGGTAGTGGCTTTCCATTCTTCCATGATACGGGCTTCCGAGAGCCCTTGGATCTGAGATCGAATGGTTGCATGGCATGATTCTAGACCTATGGGTGAATATCCTATCTTGGAGGGTTATTCTGCAAATTTTCAGCAACTTAGCATGCGACCATTTGATCTCAGATCCAAGGGCTGCCAGCAGCCTGTATCATGGTCGCGCCTACCATGACCGTCGCGTCGCTCGCGCGGTCGCGCCCTTGGAGATTTAACACGGTGCGTTAGGCTATCTGATGTTGGCATGTCATACATAGTCATCACTTAGTCACTCATACTACAACAAGGTTGGCTATAAGTGTATTATTTTACTCCTCTCTATCTCTTTCTTCGTACTCAAGGAAGAAACGGTGCTAAGCGCGTGTATGTATTGCATTTGCCAAGGAGTGACCTCTTCCAATGAAATGGTGTTGCTAAGTTTGCTTCATTTAATTAGCTATAGACTCAAAATTGTCTTTTCACCTAGGTACACGCGCTTAGCACCGTTTCTTCCTTGGGTCACCAAACTAGTCTCTCTCTTCTTGATTAACTTGCCACATCAGACTTTATGCTTATGTGGCAAGCTTAAGCACCTGTAGGAGCAAGTAAAAGTAAGTACAATAGTGCACTTTACATGGCATTTTTGCATATGTGGAGGAAAGAGAGGCAAGGAAAAAGTGGAGAAGTGGGCTCTCATGCAAGAGCCAGCCTCTACTACATTGTGGAGCATTGGGAGAGGCACATGTATGGAGGTGGTCAGGAATCTGGGAGACTCACGCCGGTCGTAGTGTCGTAGTTAAAATGATAATGGGAAGTCAAATCACGGGGCCCCACCTGTCCAGCAGTAACTCGCTGTCAAATCACACAGCCCTACGTTTGCAGTAGCCTACTCCCTCGTCTTCTCGCGTCTCTGTCGTACCGACTAGGCGGAACTGCCCCGCCGCCTACCGCGTAGGAAAAGCCCCGCCCTCGACTTTTAAATAGAATATAGTATACTAATTTTGTATCCATGGATTGCACCCGCGCCATGGAGCAAAGCGTCTAGAAAATGGAGGGGAGATGGTGGTCTTGCAATAGAGAAGAGGGAGAGGTGAGACGGTGGTTTTGGAATGGAGATGATGGAGAGGAGAGGAGGTGGTTTTGCAATGGAGAAGAGGGAGAGGAGCGTGCGACAGCGATTTAGGATTGGACGAGAGGGCCGGCGCGCTCTGACTGGATCAAAATCAAAATCAATTTGGTGACATGCATTCACATTTTGCTTGTCAAATACAGTACGTGGTCAAACTTTGACCCAAAATACGCGAAACAACAAAAAAATACTTCCAAGACCAGCGCTGCTCTTCCGCTCTTCTCCTCTTAAACCACCGCCGCTCCTCTCCTGTTCCAATCTAAATGCAGCACCGCTCCTCTCCTCTTCCATTTCAAAACCACCGCCCCTCCTCTCCTGTTCTAGTCCAAAACCAGCGTCGCTCCTCTCCCGTTCTAATCAAAAACCAGCGCTGCTCCTCTCCTCTTCCATTCAAAAACCACTGCCGGCGAGTGAAGGTGCTGTGGAGAAGTAGATCGATGGAGGAGTACAACCGATACGTGAGGATCGCAGACGGCGACCCTGTGAAGCTAGCTAGGATGTTGGAGATACAGTCTTGGTTTGACAACAAGGACCAACTAGCGGCGACGGCGACATCCATGGCCAAATATCTACAACAGAGTGAAAAGGCGGTGATACTCCCGGAGGGAGTCGCGCTGGAGTACATAGAGCTGCTCCTTTGGGCCATGGAGCAAATAGATTCACCGAATCCGATCGTGAGGGAGCGGTGGTGGGAGTGTCGATCCCAGATGGAGAATCCACCAAAGATTGAAGGATCGAGCATCTACAGGGTGCCGTTTGTGAGGGTGTCCTGCCAAAGTGAGCCGGTGGAGTCTTCGTCGACCGAACCCAACTTCAAGAGGAGAAAAGCAGTTGGCCCGACGATGCTTCCCCGCCATCGTCTCCCTTGCCGTTCACATCGTCTCACGGGGCGGCTGTCTGCCGCCGAGGAATAGGAGGGGGCTGCCCCCCAGCCCAATAGTTGGGCAGGTTGTGAATTGTCAGGAGGAGCTTAGGGTTGTCAGTATTTGCAGGTTGTGAATTGTGTTTTGTGTTGTGTATTTTGAGAGTACTTTCAGATATGAATGTATTTTGAATTTCAGATTTGCAGTATTAAGCATATGAAGTATTTTATAAATTCTAGATATCTATTTTTAGCACTTAAAAAATGTAGTTTCATAGGAGTATAAAAGTGCGGAAAATGTGATTCTCAGAGAAGAAACTGCAAGTTTCAGTTTCAGATAAGAAACTGCAAGTTCAGTTTCAAATAAGAAACTGCAACTTCCAGAGGCAGAGCATTTATATTAACATGGCCTTTTCAACAGGGTTAACATCATGTTGGAAGTTTTATTCATGGTCGAAAATGGAACTACCAGCCAATTAACATCATGCTGATCAACATTCATGCATAGCACATCTTCATATGATGCCCAGTCAAAATGCCCACACAATGTCGAGTGTGCGAAACACAGAGAAAACGAGGGACGAAGTTTTGACAAGTGTTGGACGTGGTTTTGGGCTGTCCCGTCTAGGCTTTCATTTTTAACATGCGCAGCCCACGTCCTCGGATGGGAGGTCCATAGGCCAATTTGTATTTTCTTAGGCTCGTCATGTATCGACCGGCCTATGGACCTGCCATCCGAGGTTTTATTTTTGGCAGCCCCATTTATGTATTTTTTTGAAGAAAACGCAGAGGTCTGTTCTATTTTTCTATATAAGAATAGGAACGGCAGGTCCAGCTTATGTTTCCCTTCTAACTATATTATATATATTTAAATTATTTTATATGTTGACTGTTTAGTTCACATAATTGGCAAATAGATGACCGCTCTCGCGATCCCCTTCGCCCCCGCCACCACCTCCACCCTCGCCGCCACCCCCGCCACTACCTACACCCTCGCCGCCGCCATAGATCTCGCCGCCACCCCCCGCCTCCTGACTCTAGGCGCGCCTGCCCCCCTCAGCAAGTCCGCTCGCGCGCCTGCCCCCCTCAGGAAGTCCGCTCGCGCGCCCCATGGAGTCGCCGGCCATATCCATAGGGGAATGGCTGGAAGACAGGCAGATGTACAAGATGCATCTCCCACATGTCTACAAAGCCTTCCCGCGGATTCTCCAGCCGCTCGACTCCGTCGCACCGGCAATGCTGCGGGAGACTCAAGGGAGGAGATGGAGGGAGCGGGCGATGCGGACCCAGTGCACACGCGAATGGAGGGAAGCAGAGGAGGAAGCTGTGAGGGAGGAAGCCAAGGAGGGACTGAATCCGTTCTCTCACTCGTGCAGGTATGCTCGGATGTGCAAGGATCATGTGGATTGGGAGCTGCTGAATCTAGCCCTGTGGATATACTTCAAAGGAGATTTCTCGGAGAAGCACAGGATGCCCCACCCCAGTGAGCCACCGGTTGCGTTCGTTTGATGGGTGAAAGGAGAAGTGAATTTAGGAGGTCCACTCCGTGCCGCGAGATGGGAATGCTTCACTGGACTTCTGCCCACCAGCACGCCACCGGAGCCGGAGCAGGTGGATCCCCTACCTTACCTATCCCCAAAACCTGCAGAAGATTGAAATTAGGCTTGCAATCTGCTTCAATTGAGCTGTCTAGTGGTTATTTCTGCTTCCTGAGAGACAACATCTGGCTGGAGGATGAGAAGGAACCAGGAACTTCGATGAATTTCCCCTACCACAATGGGGGGAGCGCCGGTTGGGCAATGGTACGGCCAACCTCCGCCCCAAATGGGGGCACAATCTGGGCAGGCTCCTGTAATTGCCCAAGATCAATCTGCTGGTGGTTCTGACTCTCAGATCAGTGGGAAATCTCAAGGAAAGAATCAGCAAAAGAAGAGATAGGACATCCAAAAAACTGCTCCTGCCCCTGCTTCGGGCCTTATGGCATACTCTGAGGTGATATGCTACAACTGTGGGGAACCAGGGCATCATTTGAATAAATGTGTCAAGCCTAAGAGTTGTTTTATCTGCAAAATGGTTACCCATAAAGTTGAAAATTGCCCTGTCAGAAGGAAAACCCACAGTTCTGCTAGATATGTTGGAAGTGCTGCTCCAGGATTATGTCCACCATTGACAGAATTTTCCATGACATAGAATTAGATAGTTTTTTCCCCTTTCTAGTTGTAGAGCTCTGCCCAGATGTGGTAGTGACCACACTCCTTTGCTCTGGGACTCTGGTCTTAACCAAACTCCAAAGAGCAATAGTTTTAAATTTGATAAGTGGTGGCTGCTTAGAGAAGATTTTACTGAGGTAGTCAGGAAAATCTGGAATGAGCCTACTGGGAGCAGCTACCCCTAGAAAATTGGCAGATCAAAATCGGGAGATTTAGAAGAACTACCAAAGGGTGGAACTCCAATGAGGAAGCTACTCTTAGGACATACAAAAGGCTTCTCCTCCTTGAGTTTGGTTCTCTAGATATTAAGGCAGAAACCACTGACCTCTCTGAGGCTGAGACTAATAGATTGAACCTTGTCCATGGAGAGCTCAAGAAAATTTGGTTCAATAAGAAATCAAAGCCAAACAAAGGTCTAGAGATAGGAACATTAAGGAGGGTGATAGAAATACTGCTTACTTCCATGTAGTAGCTAACTAGAGGAGGAGGAAAACCCTCATTCACTCCCTTGATGGCCCTAATGGCCCTGTTACTGAGGTAGATGAGATGCCGAAAGTGGCTAGTGACTTCTACAAAGACCTGTTTAAGAAAGAAAACCCTTCTGGGTTCTCTCTACAAAACAATTTTTCTCTTCTTCTGAAAAAGTCTCTCCTGCTGAAAATGAGCTGCTAGAAGCCCCTTTTTCAGAGACAGAGGTGAAGGAAGCCATTTTTAGCTCTTATCCTGATGGGGCTCCTGGTCCTGATGGGATTCCCTTCTTGTTTTACCAGCATTTTTGGGACTTGGTTAAAAATGATCTCTTAGATCTTTTCCAAGCCTTTCATAGAGGAGAGTTGGATCCAGCAACTTACTCATGGGGGGTCTGTTGGGGTCAAGTTAAATAACTGTGAAAGTGATTTTTTCCTTGCTGGTAAAGGCCTTAGGCAAGGTGATCCCATCTCCCTGCTTTTGTTTAATTTAGTAGTGGACGTTCTTACTAAAATGCTGAGCAAAGCTGCTGATCATAGTCTGATTGCAGGGCTCTATCCCGAGGTCTGCCCTGGTGGCATCATCTGCCTTCAATATGCAGATGATACCATCCTTTTCTTAGACAATGACTCCACACATGCTAGCAATCCAAAAACTGTTCTAACCTGGTTTGAACAAGTCTCAGGCATGAGAATCAACTACTCTAAAAGGTAACTCCTGAGGGTTTTCCTCCTCCTCTGGTTAGCTACTGCATGGATGATCAGCAGTTAGCTGACTTCCTCTCTATTCTAGTCTGTAATAAAGGTAACTTCCCCATTAAGTACCTAGGTATCCCTCTCCACTATGATAAACTGACGAGAGAGGATATCCAACCCCTTCTGGATAAAATCATTAAAAGGATTGCTAGGTGGAGGGGCAAACTTCTCTCTTACAGAGGTAGATTGATCCTCATACAAGTTTGTTTGGCTAGCATTCCAGTGTATCTCCTCTCCTTCTTCAAGTTCCCTAAATGGGCAGTGAACCTCATCAATTCTCAGATGTCTCATTGCTTGTGGAATGGTTTTGAGGGAAATAGGAAGCTACACCTTGCTAATTGGGCCCTAGTCTCTATGAAAAAAGATTTTGGAGGCCTAGGCATACCTAACCTCCAGGAAATTAACATCTGTCTTCTAGAGTCTTGGATTAAAAGATTCTATGAGGAAGACCTGAAACCCTGGAAGCTTCTTATTGCCCATAAATACCTAGGAAATAAACCTAATATTTTTGTCCCTTCCTCCAACCACTGGAAAGGATTAAAATCTATTATGCATGCTATGAAATTTGGCTACAGATGGAACATAGGGGATGGGAGCAGAACCAGGTTCTGGGAAGATACTTGGTTTGGCACATCCCCCCTAGCAGTCCAATTTTGGCCTACTTACTCTGTCTGCAATGAGCTTAACAAAAGTGTCAATGAAGTTTGGGACGGTCAATGCCTAAAACTCTCTTTTAGAAGGAACTTTAGTGATAGTCTCATGGAACAATGGTTCCAGTTGGAGGAAATTTCCAAAAGCATTACCTTTACTGCCGAGCCGAATGCCCTGATTCGGCAGCTGGACAATAAGGGGAAGTATTCCTCCAGCTCCCTCTATCATGTTATCAACTTTAGAGGGGTTCAACCCGTGTTTATCCCTGCTGTCTGGAAATTGAGAGTTCCCCCTAAAATTCATGTATTTCTCTGGCTTCTCTCCAAAAACAAATTGATGACTAGGGATAACCTTAGGAAGAGACACATCATCAAACCCCTTGATTGTGTTTACTACTTGGAACAAGAGTCTTGTTATCACCTATTTTTTGAATGTATAGTTGCTAAACATCTCTGGGCCCACATTGAGGAATATTTCTCTAGTCAGATTGGCTCATCCTTCGAATCTGTCGCCAGATTCTGGATTGCTACCAGAAAGTGCTTAGTTTTAAACACTGTTAGCTCAGCTGTCCTTTGGTGCCTCTGGAAATAGAGAAATGCTATGATTTTCAGTAACACCTCCTGGATTTCCATTTCGTAGGTCTTGAGGTTGATCAGGAACATGGTGAGGAACTGGGCGATTCTCTCCTCCGGATCGGACAAGGACAAGTTGATGAGCTTCGTGGAAACCCTAACAAGATCCCTCTAGAAACCGTTGGCGATCACTTGTGGCTGAACAAGGCTCGACCTGCTCTGGGGCCGGACCCGTGGGCTCGTCTCAAGATCTCTGATGAAGATGATGGGCACCTGGCGCCAAAAAAGAGGGACATCCACCTTGCTACGCCTTCCATCCCGGTTTCTCCGCTTGCTTACTGGTCGCCGCAGGCTGACACGGCCCCTCAGCTGAAGACCATGAAGTCTTCGCTGGACCCTCCTTGTGTCATTTGAGTGCTCTATCCGCTGCCTTTGGCACCACTCGGGTGATTTGTGTTATTTAGAGAACTTGTTCATCCACCCCCTAGTTTGTAGCTTTTATACCTTTGCTTTCGAACTGCTATATTAGAATATGTTGTGGTTTCGTTCTCAGCAATGGAACTGGGGAGATGCTCCCTGTTTTTCTAAAAAATATATTTTAAATGTTATTATATAAAGCTTGGTAAGACTGTAAATTTAAGGACGAATGTAATAATATCACTTATTATTTAAATATATTTATAACAAAATGCTCAACTCCTTTTTATTTTTTGATAACATTGCTGGCCCAACCCAGCATTATAATTAGAATCAGCCCAGCAAAATCGTGTATTTCGAGAAAGTGCAAATGGGCTGTAATTTTTTAGGAAATAAAATAAACGGGCCGCATGGGCGCTACATTATTTGTTCACCCAGCCCACCTAATGGCTGTAATTCAAAAAAAAGATCAAATTGACTGTAAATTGTACTGCGCAAAAAAGACTATAAATTCTGAAAAAATGGGTTGAATACGTGCCACATTTTTGGAGGCTGAAATGTGGGCCAATAGGTCGAAGCCAATGCAAGCCGTTGTCAATTTAGTCAACAAATGATTCTGACATGTTAGCCGTTGGATTTACATCCAACGACCGGCATCCATCTTCAATCTCTCGTCTTCTTCCTCCAGTGCCGCCGGGACCACCTCCCGCCTCCTGCTGCTAGCAGCTCTGCTTAGCACGCTTCGCTATGAAGCGCTACTCCACCGTTGGCCAGGCCATCCCTCCACCCCTCCACACCTCATGTTCTTCTCCACCGACTGCCGAACCATACCACACTAGAACCAGTTAACCCTCATACACCTCTCTATCTGTGACTCTACTCCCGCGTCTTCCCATCTCCGGCTCATTGCTGTCTGGGGCCTCGCCGTCGTCCACCACCTTGGATGCGCTCGGGGCAGCATGGTCAACATGGTCAACGAACAACACCATCGGAAGTAGACTGTGCATGGAGAGGCTGACAGCTGGGTCCACGGCCGCACACAAGGAAATGCCTCCTTATTATGCGCAAAATAATGATTCCTCCACTTGACATCTGGGACCCACTGGAAGGGCCTCTGTATTTCGCGAAATAAAGTGCCCCCCGCTGACATGTCAGACCCACCAGCTATCTTTGCACGCAAGGAAGTGCCTCCTTATTACGCACAAAAAATGAATATTCCCCCTGCCAGCTGGAACCCAGCATAGTGGGAGGCTGACTTGTGGGCCTACCAAGTTGACGGGGACGGAGGGCTTTGTCAATTTAGTCAATATGAACGATTCTAGCTCTTGTTACCATACGATATTCATCCAACGGCCGTAGTGCTTCTTCAACCTCTGGTCTTCTTACTCTAGCCGCCCAAACCAGCGCCGGTCATGCCGCGTGCTCCTGCCTCCCGTGGCCGGCTGTGATGCCGCGGAGGCCTCACCGCCCCCTACTACTCCCACCGCTGGCCAGGCCATCCCTCTACTCACCCACACCCCTGTTATTCTGCGGCGACAGCAGACTCACACCGTAGCCGAACCAGTGAACCCTCGTACTCCTCTTCGCGTGGGCATCCACTGCTGCGTCTTCCCCGGCTCCGAGTCGTCCCCTTCCTAGTCCTCGCCGTTGTCCACCGGCCTGGTGCTCTCGGCGCGGCGTGGTCAACATGGTCAAAGACTGACTTCCATCAGAAGAGTACTATATGTGGAGAGGCTGATAGCTGGGTCCACGGCAGCCGCAAGGAAGTGCCTCCTTATTACCCGGAAAATAATTATTCCTCCACCTGACAGTGGGGACCCACCGGACGGGCCACCAGTATTTTGCGAAAAAAATCATTTCCCCCTGATTGCTGGGACCCACCAGATGGGCCACCGTATTTTGCGAAAAAAACGTTCCCCCCGCTGTCAGCTCGGACCCACCGGAAGTGCCTCCTTATTACGCACAAAAAAATGAATACTCCCCCGGCTAGCTGGGACCCACCTTGCTGGGAGGCTGACTTGTGGGCCTACTAAGTTGACGGGGACGAAGGGCTTTGTCAACTTAGTCAATATGAGCGATTCTAGCTCTAGTCACCGTACGATGTCCATCCAACGGCCGTAGTGCTTCTTCAACCTCTGGCCTTCTTACTCCAGCCGCCGAAAGCAGCGCCGGTCGTGCCGCATGCTCCTGCCTCCCATGGCCGGCTGTGCTGCCGCAGAGGCCTCACCGCCCCCTACTATTCCCACCGCTGGCCAGGCCCTGCGGCGACGGCAGCCTCACACCACAGCCGAACCAGTGAACCCTCGTAGTCCTCTCCACGCGGGCTTCCACTGCCGCGTCGTCCCCTTCCTAGGACTCGCAGTCATCCACCGCCGTGGTACTCTCCGCGTGGCGTGGTCAACGTGGTCAAGGAACGACTTCCATCAGAAGAGTACTGTACATGGAGAGGCTGACAGCTGGGTCCACGGCCACAGCCCAGTTTTTTTGTGATTTGCCAAGTAAGTCACTTTGTCAGGCCTGTTGGGCTGGAAATCTTTCAAGATGAGGAGAGCTTTCATTTGGCTGGCCGAGAAAATGGCCCATCAGTAATGAGCAATGGGTTGTACATTTTTAAAACACATCAAACCGGCAATTAGTTTCAAATATCTTTTTTTTCCATTTCAAGATTTTAAATTACATTAATTTTTATGTGTGGAGAATTTGTTGGATTTTTTATTGATATACATTTATTTTTAAAATCTGTTTGAATGTGAGTCAAAATTTGGGCATTAAAAACAGTTCGGACCGCACCGAAATATGCAAAATTTCGTATAATTTTTAACCGTTGCCACAATATGGGCTGTAATGCTAACAAAAAGAATATGGGCTCCAAAAAAAACCTTAAGAATTAGCAAATGGGCTGTAAATTATTAGAAATAATGGTAGATGGGTTGTATGCTGTTTTCCACAGATTTGAGGCTTTCCTAAAAAAAGGTTGACGCAGAAGCACTGACTGTTGGATGTCCATACAACGGCCGTCGTGCTTCTTCAATCTCTGCTCTTCCTGCTCCAGCCGCTCAAACAAGCGCCGGCAGGACTGCCCGCTCCCTCCTCCTCGCGGCTGGCTGTGCTGCCGCGCAAGCCTCACCGCCCGACCATACTGCCATCGCTGGCCTAGCCATCCCTATACTCACCCACACCTGCTGTTATTCTCCGGCGACGGCAGACGAACCAGTAAACCCTCGTACAATCGTACTCCCCTCCGCGTGGGAAACAACTGCCGAGTCTTCCCTGCCTCTGTGTCGTCCCCTTCCTAGGCCTCGTCGTCGTCCACCGCCCTGGTGCTCTCGGCGCGGCGTGGTCAACGTGGTCAAGGAACGACTTCCATCGGACGTGGACTGTACGTGGAGAGGCTGACAGCTGGGTCCATGGCCGCAGCAAGGAAGTGCCTCCTTATTACGCGAAAAATAATGATTCCTCCACCTGACAACTGGGACCCACCGGACGGGCCACTGTATTTCGCGAAAAAATGTTTCCCCCTGACTGCTGGGACCCACCAGCTACATCTTCGCACGCAAGGAAGTGCATCCGGGCAAAAAAAAACAAAATGATTCGCCCCCTGACAGCTGGGACTGACCAGCTATATCTTCGCAGGCAAGGAAGTGCCTGACAGTCGGGACCCACCTGGTCGAAGCGTACGTATCGTTGTCATTCTGGTCGCGAACATGTACATACATACTGGTCGATGTAGAGGCGCACACGTGTCATAGTAGAGGCGCGCACGTGTCGTAGTAGAGGCGCGCACGTAGCATTTACACGTACGTACAGCAGCCAGGGTGCAAGACAGAAAATACGGCCACATATGTGTACATACGGGCGGGGTCTCGAACGCCTACTCGCGCATACGTACGGCCAGGGCTCGTGTACATGGTTGGGTCGGAACGGAGAAACATTGTCGTCGTCGTGTTCATGGGGAGGCGACGGAATGCATCGTGTTCATCGGGAGGGCTTGGACGGAACAGGCGATGGAAACGACGCCTGGCGTACCGCAGAATGGAGGAAACAGCCTTGTGTTCGACCGGCCACGTTCAAAACGGGATCCTGTTCATCGGGAGGGGTCTGGCGTACCGCAAAATGAAGGAAACGGACCTCCTACGGTCGAAACGGGGGTCCTGTTGATCGAGAGGGGTGTGGCGTAACGCAAAACGGAGGAAACAGACTTGTGTTGGAGCGCTACGGTCGAAACGGGGGTCCTGTTCATCGGGAGGGGTGTGGCGTACTGCAAAATGGGACTCCACGGGATACTGTTCATCTCCACCGTCGACCTCCTCCAGCCTCCATGGGCTCCTGTTCATCCAGCCTCCACCGCATGCTACTCCACCGGCTACTGTTCAACCACCCCTCCACCGTCTACTGTTCATCCAGCCCTCCACACCACGGGGTCTTGTTCAACCACCCCTCCACGAGCACCCCTCCACCGTCTACTGTTCATCCAGCCCTCCACACCATGGGGTCCTGTTCATCCACCCTCCACGGGCACCCCTCCATCGTCTACTGTTCATCCAGCCCTACACCACACCACGGGGTCCTGTTCATCCAGAGGCAACGCCACCGCTCACTGTTCATCCACCCCCCTTCCCCCCCCCCCCCCCCCCCGCAACGCTCACTGTTCATCCCATCGATCGGCTTCAGTTAGCAGCAGTAGCGAAGGAATCGCTCGATCAGGTTCAGTTAACAGCCATCGATCAATCGCTCGGGTTCAGTAACGCATAGCCTGCAGTGCAATCGCTCGGGTTCAGTTAGAGCCCAACGGCTCGCTCGGGTTCAGTTAGAGCCAACACCTCGCGCACACACGCGTACGTGTACGAGAGAAACACGCATCGCTCAGCCCCCGACCTGCCACCGTAACCGGGAACTCCCCGAAATTTTCCTCCCCCTCGCTTCTACCACGGTTTTTTCCGTCATGGACGGCCCAAAGAATGTCATGCAGCTGCGTCTTCGGCCCGCCTAGGACGAAAAGCCCATTTTCTGTCATGATTTTTTGTCATAGAAGTAGGAGCCCACCACATCTATGATGATACCGGGTTTTTTCACAATTATCGTCATAGAAGTGTCATATGTATGACAGAAAAAAATTTCGTTCGGCCCAAAATGTCACGGATGTGTCTTTTTTTTGTAGTGCACGTGTCCGGCAGTGGAGGCCTCGCCTTGTGGCGCCTCCCGAACAATGTCCTGGGCTCCTCCCTTCGAAGCGGTCCTTCAGGACAGCACTTCGGTGTTGTCCCCGAGCCCGGGGGAGTAAGCAGGCGGTGGCGATCTGCTCGCCATCTCCGATGAAGCCAATGAACCTCCAAAGGAGGATTGCTGGATAAGATCACGGGCCAGACTGCAATAGTACAGCTAACTATATCAAGATAATGGAGAGAAAGGGCTAGATGTGCGCATAAATAAGCCATGTCACTTAGGATGCGACATGGGGCTTTGGCGAGGGCGTAGTTCCGGACTACTGTCCACATCCCACGCAGTGTTGGCCGCCGGAGTGCCCTTCCCCTTTTTGGGCGCCTCCACTTCCAGATGCGCCGGAGCAGCCCTCTTCTTCTTCCTCTCCTTAGGGGGAGGATTGTTTTCTTCCTCCTCCTCCTCCTCTTCCCCGTCATTGTCCTCAGCGACAGAGGAATGGGTTTCGTCGTCTTTGGACACCGCGTCCGAAGTACCCTTACGACGGAGGCCACTCTTGGCCTTCCCTTTGGCCTTCTTCTCTGGCGCCTTATACGGCACCCGCACCAGCATCTTCACCAGGCGCGGGATGACTGGTTCTTCGGGCAGCGGAGCCGGACAGTGGATCCGCTTCGCCCTCTCCGTCCTGTCCTGAAATAGCGATAATAAAGGCTCAGGCGTTTCCCTAGCAACACACAAGTAGGGAATACATTAAAAGAGACATACCTCACTAGCAGGATGACTGGCGTCGTGTCTGTGATCTGAACCCGCGGCCGGTGGTTTTTCATTGCCCTTAAAGAGCAAGTTCCACGCGTTCTCGTGAGTAGTCTCGAAGAGCCTCACCAAGGTATGGTGCTTCTTAGGATCAAACTCCCACAAAGGGCGGCTTCGGCGAACTAACATCACCTGGATTACATCTACAAGCTTGACGTTCTTGGCTATCATGCTTTTTACGCGTGTCTGCAGCGCTATTACCTCGTTGGACGAACCCCAATCAGGACTCTTCTCGACCCAAGAAGTGAGCCGCATAGAAGCACCGGAGCGGAATTCGGCAGCCATGGCCCAGGAGGTGCTGCGGGGTTCTGTGATGTAGAACCACTGCTTATGCCACTCCTTCACTGTCTCCACAAAAATACCTTTCGGCCAGGAGACATTAGGCAACTTGCTCACCATGGCTCCACCGCACTCCGCGTGCTGGCCATCCACTACCTTCAGCTTAATGTTGAAGACTTTGAGCCATAGCCCAAAGTGGGGAGGGATGCAGAGGAAGGCCTCCCACGCGAGATAAACGCCAAAATGTTGAGGAAGAAATTCGGGGATAGATCATGGAAATCTACCCCGTAATAATACATTAGCCCACGGACGAAAGGGTGGAGTGGAAACCCAAGCCCAAGGAAGAAATGAGGGATGAATACTACCCTCTCGTTGGGCTCCGGCATGGGAACGACTTGATCCTCGGCCGACAAGTGGTGGGCGATTCCCTTCGCCAAATATCCGGCCACCCGGAGCTCAGTAATTTCCTCCTCCGTGACGGAGCAGACCATCCACTTGCCCTGACCACCGGATCCGAACATGGTTGCTGGGGTGGAAAGGATATTGGAACTTGGGCGCTGGAGCTCGAGATCGGGAAGGCGGAGACAGAGAGAAATCGTGAGAAGAGGAAGAGGGGATCCTTATCGTCTTATAAAGGCAGCAAACATCAAACGCCTCCTCGCTCGCCTTAAGATTCGTCTGTTTCCGAAGGCTGTGCAAATGGCACGGTTGGGTTACCCATACCCGCATTAATGAGAATCACGCAATAAGGGGGCACAATCTGTGCTTTGACAAGACGTGCCAATAGCAACCACGTCTTGAAATGCGGGACAAATGGTTCGAAATTATGACCGGACGGTCGTGATATCATGTTGTCGGAAGCTGCGAGTGGATAGAACTCGTGTGGTGTGAAACAGGTCCAGATACAATCATCACGTCCGAAGACTGTCTTGGGAGTTTGGAAGAAGGGGAACCCGCCTTGCAATGCCAAAGACAATCTGCGCGCCGGACTCCTCGTCGTTGAAGCCAGGTTCATGGGCTAATAAGGGAGTTCTGGACTAAGGGGTCCTCGGGCATCCGGCTTGTTATCGATGGGCCGGACTGATGGGCTGTGAAGACACGAAGACCGAAGACTATACCCGTGTCCGGATTGGACTCTCCTTGGCGTGGAACGCAAGCTAGGCGACCGATTATGAAAATTCCCTCTTATGTAACCGACCTCGTGTAACCCTAGATCTCTCAGGTGTCTATATAAATCGGAGAGCATAGTCCGGGTAGGACAGATTCATTACCATATACCATATGCTAGACTTCTAGGGTTTAGCCATTACGATCTCGTGGTAGATCAACTCTTGTAATACTCATATTCATCAAGATCAATCAAGCAGGAAGTGGGCTATTACCTCCATAGAGAGGGCCCGAACCTGGGTAAACATCATGTCCCCCGTCTCCTGTTACCATCGATCCTAGACGCACGGTATGGGACCCCCTACCCAAAATCTCGGGAGAAACACAACGTTGAAACGCTCCTGTGACACTACGATGATGCAACTCTCCATTGACAATAGTCATTGACTTAGATCACCGGGTTATTTGCCTAGCCAAAGTTTCATCCTCAGGTAACTCACCCCGGGTCATATAAGCCAAATATGGAACTGTCCAATCAGGAATAACATGAAGAGCTGCCACCAATTGTGCTTCCGGGTCAGGAATAGCTAAATCTTCCTCTGTAGGTAGCTTGACTGAAGGGTTGTGTAGAATATCCAGGAAAGTGTTAGGTGGCACCGGCTTATGTTGGGACCCTAACCGGCTCAAAGCATCAGCCGCCTCATTTTTCCTGTGATCAACATGTTCAACTTGATAACCTTTAAAGTGACCAGCAATAGCGTCAACCTCTCGGCGATAAGCCGCCATGAGTGGATCCTTAGAGTCCCAAGTGCCAGAAACTTGCTGAGCTACTAGATCTGAGTCGCCGAAACACCTCACCCGGCTTAAGTTCATCTCCTTAGCCATCCGAAGACCATGGAGTAAGGCCTCATACTCAGCTGCATTGTTAGTACAAGGAAACATCAATTGGAGGACGTAAGCAAATTTATCACCTCATGGGGAAGTCAAGACAACTCCAGCCCCCAAGCCCTCCAACTGCCTGGATCCATCAAAGTGAATAGTCCAATATGTGTTATCCGGCTTCTCCTCAAGTATCTGCAGCTCTATCCAATCATTTATGAAATCCACAAGTGCTTGCGACTTGATGTCTGTTCGAGGCATATACTTCAATCCATGAGGTCCAAGCTCAATGGCCCACTTGGCTACCCGACCTGTGTCTTCTCTGTTTTGAATAATATCCCCCAAAGGAGAAGAACTAACCACTGTGATGGGATGACCCAGAAAATATTGCTTGAGTTTTTGACTAGCCATGAACACCCCATATACAAGCTTCTGCCAATGTGGATACCTCTGCTTAGACTCAATAAGCACCTCACTCATGTAGTAAACCGGCCGCTGAACTGGATGCTCCTTGCCTGATTCCTTCCTTTCCACCACAATGGCTACACTGACAGCTCGGTATTATCAGCCACATATAACAACAAAGGTTCTTTATTGATGGGAGCAGCAAGAACCGGTGGCTTAGCCAACTGTTTCTTCAAGGCCTCAAACGCCTGATCAGTAGCATCACTCCAAACAAAGTGACATGTCTTCTTCATCATCTGGTAAAGAGGGATGGCCTTCTCACCCAACCGGCTTATGAACTGGCTTAAGGCTGCAATACGACCCGCCAAACGCTAAAAATCATTGATACACGCCGGTTTAGCCAGAGAGGTGATAGCCTTTATCTTCTTCGTGTTAGCTTCAATACCTCGTTCTGAAACCAGAAAACCCAAGAGCTTGCCTGCTGGCACACCAAAGACACACTTGGCCGGGGTTAAGCATCATCTTGTAGACCCGGAGATTGTCAAAGGTCTCCTTCAAATCATCTATCAGGGTTTCCTTCTTTCTGGACTTCACCGCGATATCATCCACATAAGCATGAATAGTGCGCCCAATTTGATCATGAAGGCAATTTTGCACACACCGATGGTAAGTCACCTGGGCACTCTTGAGCCCGAAAGGCATAGACACATAACAGAAGGCTCCAAAGGGAGTAATAAAAGTTGTCTTCTCCTGGTCCTTAACTGCCATCTTGATCTGATGATCACCAGAATAAGCATCCAAAAAACTCAGACGCTCACAACCCGTTGTAGCATCAATAATCTGATCAATATGGGGGAGAGCAAAGGGATCAGCCGGACAAGCCTTGTTTAAGTCTGTATAATCCACACACATGCACCAGGTGCCGTTTTTTAAGTACCAGCACCAGGTTAGCCAACCACTCAGGATGAAAAACTTCAACAATAAACCCAGCCGCCAAGAGCCGGGCCACTTCTTCACCAATAGCCTAGCGCCTCTCTTCATTGAAACGGCGAAGGAATTGCTTGAGCGGTTTAAACTTTGGATCAATATTGAGAGTGTGCTCAGCGAGTTCCCTCGGTATACCTGGCATGTCTGAAGGCTTCCTTCCAAAGATGTCTCGGTTCTCACGGATGAACCTGATGAGCACGCTTTCCTATTTCGGATCCAAATTCACACTGATGCTAAACTGCTTGGATGAATCGCCAGGAACAAAGTCAACTAGCTTGGTGTCATCTGCCGGCTTAAACTTCAACAGGGGGTCATGCTCTGTGGTTGGCTTTTTCAAGGACGTCATATCCGCTAGGTCAACATTATCCTTGTAAAATTTCAATTCCTCTGTTGCACAAATAGACTCAGCATAAGCAACATCGCCTTCTTCACACTCCAAGGATATCTTGCAATTTCCATGCACTGTGATAGTGCCCTTTTGACCCGGCATTTTAAGCCGCAAATAAACATAACAAGGCCTTGCCATTAACTTAGCGTAAGCCGGCCGCCCAAGCAGAGTGTGATAAGGGCTCTTGATTTTAACCACTTCGAAGGTCAACGTTTCAGATCTAGAATCATACTCATCTCCAAAGGAACCTCCAAAGATATTTTGCCCGCTGTATATGCCGACTTACCAGGCACCACACCATGAAAAACAGTGTTCGACGGCTTAAGATTTTTATCAGTTAATCCATGCGACGGAAAGTGTTATAATAAAGGGATGCTACTGCCTCCATCCATGAGCACCTTAGTGAATTTGTATCCTCCAACCTGAGGCTCCACCACCAAAGCCAAGTGACCCGGGTTGTCAACCCGGGGCGGGTGATCTTTACGGCTCCAAAGAATAGGGTGTTCAGACCATCGCAAGTAACGGGGGATTGCCGGTTCAACCGTGTTTACTGACATTTTATGGAGATTTTGATCCTGCCTACATAGACTCATGGTGAAAACATGGTACTGTCCACTATTCGACTGCTTCGGATTACTCTGGTAACCAGACTATTGCTGATTCCCTTGACCAGACTATTGATTAAAACCACCCTGATTGCCTTGGCCCTGAAAACCGGAACTAGAACCGCCACCACCGTAACCCGGACCATGAGAGCCAGGTCCTGAGCCGCCATCTGGCCCATGATTATTCTGAAAGACTTTTGAATTTCTGTATTCTCTCATAATGAAGCAATCCTTCCAGAGGGAGCGGCCGGCTTTTCCCGTGTACCATGCTTCAGGCAGGGTTGATTCATCATCTCTTCTAGATTGAAATTTTGTCCTCCAAACCGAGGGTTTGGCTTTCCCTTATGACGCTGGCCATTATTCTGCATATTTGTGTTAGCCACAAAATCGAAACTACTATCAGCTTTGCGCTTAACATTGCCCCCCTGATTTGTCGGGTTATGCTGCTGCCCTTTGGCGTTGCTACTCTTCTTTCCCTTACCCGGCCTTTCCTCATCAGACTCGGGGTCCTTGGTACTATGAAAGTCAGCATACTTGACCAGAGCCGCCATTAGCTCCCCCATGTCACTGCAGTGGCGTTTGAGCCGCCCCCAGCTTCTACTTAAGAGGCATAAAACGGTAGTTTTTCTCCAACATCAGAACTGCTGAGCCGGCATTGATACGATCTGATGAGTGAAGGATGGCTGAGACCCGGTGATGTAGACACAGACCTAGGGTAGGGTAATAGGCCTGACCTATATGCCCCACCTAAAGTCTTGTCCTAAGAAAAAAGGACTTCAAGAATCAGAAGCAGAGGACCAACAAAGGTGTCGAAGCGAAGTCCACTCGACCTATCAATCACTCGACATATCTGAAGACCTAAAGCCACTCCGCGCAGCAACGATCAAGCATTCATTCACATACTTAATGCTCATTTGTAGCACTTTAATACATGCGTTATCTGTAACGCCTCCTCTTAATGTATATTGAACCCTGCGTAATGGAGCGGAGCTGGGGTCCTGGCGCACTCTATATAAGCCACCCCCCTCTTCTGGGACAAGGGCTTGCACCCCCTGTAACTCACACATGCATAATCCAGTCGACCGCCTCCGGGCTCCGAGACGTGGGGCTGTTACTTCCTCCGAGAAGGGCCTGAACTCGTAAACCTTGTGTGTACAACTCCTCCATAGCTAAGACCTTGCCTCTCCATTCCTACCCCCATATTCCACTGTCAGACTTAGAACCACGACAGTTGGCACCCACCTTGGGGTGGGTGTCTTAGCGACTTGTTGGAGAAGTTGCGATTTTTCCGATCCCCTTCCTCATGGTTTCAAGCGGAGTTTTGGTGGAGGGCCGCGAGATCCGTCTCGGCGCGCTCACGTTCATCGCCGACGACTCCGCTTGGCTTCAGGAGGCTCCGCTCGACGTCGACGCGCTCCCTGTCTGTGGGGCGACGCACTTTCACGTGTGCGTCCACGGCGTCCTCTTGCGGCAGCCGTCGACCCAGTATCGGTCGGCCCCTGTGTCGTCCTCCCTCCCTGTTTCCCGCCGGTGCAAGCGCTCCGGTCAGTCGAGACTTCAGCGGTGGGTGAGACACCCAGTGGCTCGCTAGTCGGCCACCCCCCAAGTCGCGGCGATCGAGCCCGACGAATCTCTCTACGGCCTGTTCGACCTGTCGACTGGCTCCGCAGAGACTGCATCCGAGTGCGACAGCAGTGATCCAGCGGCGGAGGTTCTGATGGTCGACGAACCACGCAGTCCTCCCGGCTTTCCCTACACCGACGGCGGCGACGGTGGAGGCGGTACGTCGCATACCCATGAAGAGTATCTCCCCGAGCCCCTTACTTCGCTGCAGAGAGAAGAACTTCGTTGCCGGAACATGGATGCGATGCACACTCCTATCGTTGGAGAAAACCCCAAGGCCTGTGCCTTAGGGGACGCACGCTTGGCCAACTTGGCTGAGCGCACTCGACTGGAGAACCTCCAGCGAGCACTCGACGAGCGTGCGCGACAACGGATTCCAACATCCAGTCGACGTCAGCTCTTTCCGCCACCGACTCAGGTATATCGAACTCCGATTCAGAATTTACCAGCTGCAGCCCATATAGCAGAGTCGATTCAGCCTTCTCAGTCAGAGGCTGGCAGAGGCTTGTTGCAGATCAGAGCATTACTCCGGGCGGCAGGAGATCAGAATTCAGCTGTATCACAGTCGTAAAATAGGATCCACAGCAGATCCGTCGCTGCAGATACAGTCCAGTCGGCCCACAGCCCAAGATCGCCCCCGAGGCGTGAGGGACGTGGGGACCGGCGTGATCCGAACAGGAACCATGAGCAGTATGATCACCGACTCGATCGAGATGATCGACGTCGAGTACCCACCCCTCCCCCGAGGAGTGGATCGTACGTGCCTCGACATCAGGATGACAGACGCCCTCACAGTGTTGGCCGAAGGATTCCAGTCGACCCCAGGGAGCCAGGCTTTGATGCGAGATCCGTTCTCGTTCAGGGTTTGGTTGACAGGAACAGAGCCCGCCAAGAAGGTCGAGACAGAGATGTACCCACCACCAGCAGAGTACACGTCTCAGGACCGGAGTGCTTCAGTAGAGCCATCAGAGCCGCGGTGATTCCTCCCAACTTCAGGTTGGCGACTGGAGTTTGTAAGTTCACTGGTGAGTCCAAGCCTGATACTTGGCTTGAGGACTACCGAGTGGCTGTTCAGATTGGCGGCGGTAACGATGAAGTGGCAATGAAACACCTACCTCTTATGTTGGAGGGCTCGGCCACAGCATGGCTGAATCAGTTAGCGCCCAGCAGCATTTACACTTGGGAAGATCTTGCCCGGGTGTTTGTCAGAACATTTGAAGGAACTTGCAAGCGACCAGAAGGGTTGACATAGCTGCAATCTTGCGTGTAGAAGCCGAATGAAACTTTGAGGGCCTACATCCAGAGATGGATTACATTGCATCACACAGTAGAGAACATATCTCATCACCAAGCAGTCTGTGCCTTCAAGGAAGGCGTTAAGTACAGAGAACTGAACCTGAAATTCGGTTGAACCGGAGACATGTCTCTGAGTCGAATGATGGAGATTGCCACCAAGAATGCCAATGGTGAAGAAGAGGATCGGCTCCGGAGTGGCAAGCACAAATCAGTCGCCCACGAAACTGGAGGAGGGAACTCCAGTCGGAAGCAGAAGCAGAAAGCCGAGCCAGCTGCTCCTGGAGAAGCCTTAGCCGTGACTCAACGAAAGTTCAAGGGGAAGCCCAAAGGGCCTTGGAACCCCAAGAAGGTGAAAGACCAAGAGGGAAATGATGTTTTGGATCTGCCATGTCACATCCACACAAAGAAAGATGAAGAGGGTAAACTCATTTATCCGAAGCATACCACTCGACAGTGTTGGCTCTTGATCCAGCAGTTCCAAGGGAAACAACCCAAAGATAAGGAAAAGGAGTCGGACAAAGTTGAGGACAAGGAAGATAGTGATGATGGGTATCCCCAGGTCAATTCTACCCTGATGATTTTTGCTGATGTTGAAAGCAAAAGTCGATTGAAAGTTATCAACCGAGAAGTGAATATGGTCGCTCCGGCGACACCCAGTTATTTGAAATGGTCTCAGACTGCCATCACATTCGGCCAGTCCGATCACCCGACGCACATAGCCACCCCTGGGAGGCAAGCTTCGGTGGTTGGCCCAATTGTTGAAGGCACTCGACTGACCAAGGTTTTGATGGATGGAGGCAGTGGCCTGAATATACTGTATGCAGAGACGTTGAAAGGGATGGGCATTCTGATGTCCAGACTCAGTACCAGCAACATGAGCTTCCATGGAGTCATTCGTGGAAAGAAGGCTGTCACTCGGCTAAATTGCTCTTGATGTGGTTTTCGGTGATTCCAAAAATTACCGCAAAGAAAAGTTGACATTTGAAGTTGTGGATTTCCAGAGCGCTTATCACGCTATTCTAGGCAGGCCAGCTTATGCACGATTCATGGCTCGACCATGTTATGTGTACCTCAAATTGAAGATGCCTGGTCCCAGAGGTGTGATCACTATTACTGGCAATCGGAAGAAGGGGAAGAGTGCTTTCAGAAAGGCTCAAAGATCGCCGATGCTTAGATGGTAGTGGTAGAGCTACAGGAATACCAGAAAACTACAGACCCGAGTGATTTGCTGCGAGCCAAGAAGCCCGCTACGGAATCAGCGTTTCAGTCGTCCGGTGAGACAAAGCGATTCACATTCACCTGACCGACCCCAGTGCTGCTCCGACTCATATCTCTACGACACTCGACTCCAAATAGGAAGAAGCGCTCATCCAGTTCCTCCGTGAGAACTGGGACATCTTCGCATGGAAGCCTTCTGACATGCCGGGTGTTCCCAGGGGGCTGGCTGAGCACCGTCTACGAGTCGACTCAAAAGTGAAACCGGTCAAAGAACATCTTCGACGGTCCGCCGTCCAGAAGAGAAAGGCCATTGGCGAGTAGGTGGCTCGGCTCTTGGCAGCAGAGTTTATCCGAGAGATTTACCACTCCGAGTGGCTCGCCAATGTAGTCATGGTCCCCAAGAAGGACAAGTCACTTCGCATGTGCATTGACTTCAAACATATCAATCGGGCCTGCCTGAAAGATCATTTTCCTCTCCCCCACATCGACCAGATAGTCGACTCGACTGCGGGATGTGAGCGCCTGTCTTTTTTGGACGCCTATTCCGGTTACCATCAGATCCGTCTGTATGGTCCCGACGAGATCAAAATGGCTTTCATCACTCCATTCGGGTGCTTCTGTTATGTTACCATGCCATTCTACCTCAAAAATGCCGGAGCCACGTTCATGAGGATGATTCAGAAGTGTTTGCTCACTCAAATCAGTCGGAATGTGGAAGCATACATGGATGATATTGTGGTCAAGTCACGGAATGGATCCGACCTGCTGACTGACCTTGCTGAGACATCTGCCAACCTCAGGAGGTATGATATCAAGCTTAACCCATCAAAGTGCACATTCGGTGTTCCGGGCGGAAAGTTACTCGGTTTTCTCGTTTCCGAACGAGGAATCGACGCCAACCCAGAAAAAGTTGGTAATATACTCCGAATGAAGCGCCCTGTGCGCGTGCACGATGTCCAGAAGCTTACTGGTTGCTTGGCCGCTTTAAGTCGATTCATTTCTCGTCTCGGTGAAAAGGCATTTCCTCTTTACCGACTGATGAAGAATTCAGACAAGTTCTAGTGGACTCCTGAAGCTGATGCAGCGTTTGCAGAGCTAAAAGCCTTGCTCTCCACCCAGCCGGTGCTTGCTGCCACAATCAGCAAAGAGCATTTGCTGCTTTACATTGCAGCCACGGGACAAGTCGTCAGTTCAGTACTTACGGTCGAGCGGGAAGAAGAAGGAAAAACCTTTAAAGTTCAGCGCCCAGTATATTATGTTTCTGAAGTTTTGACCCCATCAAAGCAAAGATATCCTCATTATCAGAAGCTTGTATATGGGATTTATATGACCACGAAGAAGGTTGCACATTACTTCTCTGACCATTCCATTACAGTCGTCAGGGACGCTCCATTGTTAGAGATTCTGCACAATAGAGATGCAACTGGTCGAGTGGCAAAATGGGATATTGAACTCCTTCCCCTAGATATCAAGTTTGAGGCAAAGAAAGCTATCAAGTCCCATGCAATTGTAGATTTCGTCGCCGAGTGGATTGAACAGCAACTGCCGACTCAAGTTCACTCGGAGCACTAGACCATGTTCTTCGACGGTTCTAAGATGCTGAATGGTTCCGGTGCTGGGGTAGTATTGGTTTCCCCCCGAGGAGATAAGCTCATATATGTTCTCCAAATCCACTTTGATTCCTCCAATAACGAAGCAGAATATGAAGCACTTTTGTATGGGTTGCGCATGGCCATTTCACTCGGCGTCCGTCGCCTCATGGTCTATGGCGACTCAGATTTGGTGGTGAATCAAGTGATGAAGGAGTGGGACATCAGAAGTCCAGCCATGAATGGTTATTGCAATGCAGTGAGAAAGCTAGACAAGAAATTCGAGGGGTTAGAGCTGCATCTTATACCCCGACTGAAAAATCAAGCAGCTGATGATTTGGCAAAAATAGGTTCCAAGAGAGAAGCCATTCCCAGCAATGTGTTTCTGGAACACATCCACACACCATCAGTTCAAGAGGATCCCTTTACCGAAGAAGCCCCGCAGCCAAAAAGTGCCACGGATCCGACTGAAGTTGTGGTTCTAGCAGTGGTCAACCTGATCATGGAAGTTTTGGTCATCACTCCCGACTGGACAGTGCCGTACATTGCGTACATCCTAAGGAAAGAACTCCCAGAGAATGAAGAAGAGGCTCGACAGGTCGTCTGTCGATCTAAGGCCTTTACTGTGATAAAGGGATAGTTGTACAGGGAAAGCGCGACTGGAGTTGGTCAAAAATGTATAACACCAGAAGAAGGTCAAATAATTCTTGACGATATCCACTCAAGGACCTGTGGACATCATGCGTCCTCTCGGACCATCGTGGCTAAAGCATACCGAACGGGATTTTACTGGCCAAAAGCAAATGAGATGGCGAAGGAGATAGTTGACAAATGTGAAGGATGTCAGTTCTATTCCAATATGTCGCACAAACCCGCCTCAGCTTTGAAGACCATTCCACTCGTCTGGCCCTTCGCTGTTTGGGGATTGGATATGGTTGGACCGCTGAGAACTGGCAGGAGCGGCTTCACCCATGTGCTGGTGGCAGTCGACAAATTCACTAAATGGATTGAAGCTAAACCTATCAAGAATCTTGATGCCTGCACCGCTATCAGCTTTATCAGAGAGTTGATATTCAGATATGGAGTTCCGCATAGCATCATCACTAACAATGGGTCAAACTTCGATTCCGACAAGTTCAGAGCTTTTTGCGCCTCTCAAGGCACACGAGTCGACTACGCGCCAGTCGCTCACCCCCAGTCGAATGGACAGGCAGAAAGAGCAAATGGTCTAATTCTCAAAGGGCTAAAACCCCAACTGATGCGCGACCTCAAGCATGCAGCAGGCGCATGGGTCGACGAGCTTCCATTAGTTCTTTGGGGATTGAGGACCACCCCTAATCGGTCGACTGGACGAACTCCATTCTTTCTGGTCTATGGGGCTGAAGCAGTTTTGCCGAGTGACTTGCTTCACAATGCACCCCGAGTCGAACTCTACTCTGAAGATGAAGCAGAACAAGCCCGGCAGGACTCAGTCGACCTCCTAGAAGAGGAAAGAGAGATGGCCATGATCCGATCGACCATCTATCAACAGGACTTGTGTCGATTCCATGCCAGAAATGTGAAGAGTTGAGCCTTCCAAGAAGGAGACTTGGTCCTCCGAGTGGATCAACAGAAACCACACAAGCTCGCTCCTACTTGGGAAGGTCCTTTCATCGTCACCAGAGTTCTCCACAATGGAGCATGCCATCTTTACAATATCGATCGCTAGATTGATGAGCCACGAGCTTGGAATGCGGAGTTGCTCCGCCCCTTTTATACTTAAGTACTCACTCGGATGAGATGTAATAAGAGATACCTCTGTAGTTTATTTATCAAAAGACAAAAGTGTTATAATTTTCCCAGTGATTGTTGTTGCTTTTGTTTACGTGAGAAATCCCCCAGTGGGTGGCTTAGCCGCGAATCCGCTTCGCCTAAGTTTGTAAAAATCCTACCGAGTGGTGACTAAGCCTCCCACTCGGGGGCTTAGCTGCGAATCCGTTTCGCCTAAGTTTGTAAAAATCCTACCGAGTGGTGAGCCAGCCTCCCACTCGGGGGCTTAGCTGCAGTCCAAGTACTCACCTAAGTTTTAAAAAATCCTACCGAGTGGTGAGCCAGCCTCCCACTCGGGGGCTTAGCTGCAGTCCAAGTACTCGCCTAAGTTTTAAAAAATCCTACCGAGTGGTGAGCCAGCCTCCCACTCAGGGGCTTAGCTGCAGTCCAAGTACTCGCCTAAGTTTTTAAAAATCCTACCGGGTGGCGAGCCAGCCTCCCACTCAGGGGCTTAGCTGCAGTCAAAGTACTCGCCTAAGTTTTAAAAAAATCCTACCGAGTGGTGAGCCAGCCTCCCACTCGGGGGCTTAGCTGCAGTCCAAGTACTCGCCTAAGTTAAAAAAAATCCTACCGAGTGGTGAGCGATCCTCCCACTCGGAGGCTTAGCTGCAGTCCAAGTACTCGCCTAAGTTTTAAAAATCCTACCGAGTGGTGAGCGATCCTCCCACTCGGAGGCTTAGCTGCAGTCCAAGTACTCGCCTAAGTTTTAAAAATCCTACCAAGTGGTGAGCAATCCTCCCACTGGGAGGCTTAGCTGCAGTCCAAGTACTCGCCTAAGTTTTAAAAATCCTACCTAGTGGGAGCGATCCTCCCACTCGGAGGCTTAGCTGCAGTCCAAGTACTCGCCTAAGTTTTAAAAATCCTACCGAGTGGCGAGCGATCCTCCCACTCGGAGGCTTAGCGGCAGTCCAAGTACTTGCCTGAGTTTAAAATTCTACCGAGTGGTGAGCGATCCTCCCACTCGGGGACTTAGCTGCAGTCCAAGTACTCGCCTAAGTATTCTCCACCTCAGAGCTGCATTCCAAGCACACAGAATATTCCGAGCAAAAAACAAATTCCAGTTGAAAGCAAACACCAGCATATTCAAAAATAACCAAGTTCGGAGAAACCCCAAGGTCCCAGACGGCAGATCAAAAATATTCGAGCATCAAGCCCGAAGAAGTTTAACGGTTACACAATCACTCGGCATTCTGAGGCAAATAAAAGTGGAGCATAATGTTTTTCGATCACGCATCAGGAGAAGGACTGGCTGGGTCGCAGAAACTGTCGAGGTCAATGCTGTCTGCAATGCGAGTGGCGGCGTCAAGGAAGGTGTCCATGAAAGACTGAAACGTATCCTTCCTCATGTTAGCAACCTTGAGCTCCGCCTGCTTGTCTTCTTTGACATCCTTGCAGCATACTCGAACCAGAGACAGAGCGACGTCAGCACCACAACGAGCAAATGACTTCTTCCATTCTCTCACGCGTTCAGGGATTTGATTCAGTCGAGCCATCAAAGACTCGAGGTCTTGAGATAGCTCCGCCAGAGGCCAAAGACCAGCATCAACCCGAGTGATTGCAGCTTTCAAACGTGCCAGATAAGCAACCGCGCTGTCCATGCGAGACTCCAACCGCAGCACGTTCATCGCAACATCATCTTTGACTGGACAGTTGATGGGATCGAGACCCATCTCGACCCGCCCGGTTTCTGCTTCAAAGTCTTGGCGAAGTTCTACATGATCGAGAGAATTATGAGTCGACGGTGCCATTAGACTTGTCAGTCGACAGAAATAAGACGGATTAGTCAATACCTTCAAGTTTCAAGACTAGCTTTGCAGCAAGTTGGCCTAGATAAGACTCTAGCTCGCCATTCTTGGCCTTGAGGCTTCCAAGTTCGTCGGTCAACTTCTCTTTGTTCCTCTTCAGTCGCTCGACCTCCTGATTGGCGTCAGATACGGCAGTCTTCAGCTTGGAGTTTTCTTCTTCTAACTTGCCGACTGAAGCAAGCTTCTTGTCAGCAAGCGCTGTCTTCTCGCGCGCCTCCTTATGTGCTGCGGCAAGATCCAGATCCTTCTTCTCCAAAGCTTCCTTCATTTTCTCTAAAGAAATAACATTCTTCAGACGAGCTTGGAGTTGGCGGTTTTCACTACATACATCTGCTCAAGTGAAGCCACTCGGTTCAAAGATGGAAAGGAAAAGTGCTAGTGTTGGGATATGAAGCGGTCGATTGGTTACCTCCCATGGCAGCTACTTCATCACGAGCGGTCTTGAGGTTCTTCTTGGCCAGTTCCAGATCAAGGTTGAGGCTGATTTGTTGTTTGTTCATGTCAGAAAGTTGAGCCCCAAGATCACAAGATTTCTGCAGTCACAGCCATATCAGTCGACAGAGATAAAAAGAGATGATTATTCTAAGACTACCGCCGAATCAAACATTCAACGGCAGTCTCGGGGACTACACCTAGTGGGTGCACTTAGAGTGCCCCCACTGATTTTCAGACCACAGTCGACGGTCGACTAGCTTTAAAAAAGACAGATCCAAATTCTCAGACCACAATCGACTGCCCGCAGTCAACTACGGTCTCGGGGACTACACCCAGTGGGTGCACTCAGCGTGCCCCCACTAGTGCAAAGAATCAGTTAGAACTGACACAAAGAGATATACTATTTCCAAACAGCCACACTCCAGTGGGTGGTCAGACAAAAAAACGGTCGATCGAAAAATCAACTAACCTGGACATTGGTTTGCATGGCAGCTCGGCGTTGAAGGCCACCTGACTGGCCTCATGCACCACCTTCAGCTGCCCCATCACAAGGTTCAGTTGAAGAAGAGCTTCTCTGGCAGCAGCTAGTGGATCGTCCGGAGTTTGATATGCAGCAAAAAGTGACGGAGGTAGAGCAATCGAAGCAGCTGCCGGATCTGAAGCATGGAGTGACGTCGGCACAGCAGGAGCCTGAGCAGCTGATCCCGAGGGACAATCAGTTGACAGAGGAACAGCGAAGGTGACGTTGGTTCGATCCGGGTATGTCGACCACTCGACCGTCACCGCAGGCATCCCAGTCGACCGAAGAACTTGGTCTTCGGTCACCTTCCTGCCCGGCTCCTTGTCCTTCCTCCTCCTTCCTCTCAGCGGTACTTCCTCTTCATCATCTGGGAGCACAACAATGTCTCGTGGAGCTGCAATAAACAGAGAGAGCCATAAAGACAACTGATCAATATTCCAGTCGAGCAAACAAACTTCGAGTCGGGCAAACTTACTGGCTTTGGAGGTGACAGCGTCATCATCTTCCTCATCGGCAGGGGTCTTGTCAACATCCATATCAGTCGCAGCCGAGGTCGGGCTATACAGGTTCATCATCCGCTCGGTCAGAACAAGAAAACCGATCAGAACGAGAAAATATGAGAAGAACATTTACCCAGAGGCAACAAGGACGTCCATCTTGATCCTGGGCAAGGTCTTCCGAGCCTTCGAAGGATTAGCTTTGGGATGCTTGGGGACCGTCTCAGTCAACTCTGGAGTCAGAGACCGAGCGCGCTGGTGAGATGGAGCACTCGACGCCACAGTTTTGCCACGTCTGCTCACGGGGTCGTGCCGCTGCTTGGATCGACGTTCGGAGCGAGGCGGCGAGTCGACCACGTCCTCATCGTCAGACTTGTCACTCTCATCATCTTCACCATCAGCTGGGGACTCCCACTCACCACTCTCCTCGGCGCTGTCCCCGCCCTCTTGGTCTTGCTCCAGGGCTTGCTCACCATTGGGCATCGAATACATCTCCATGTAGATCTGCAAAACAAGGAACCGATCATAAGTCAGTCGGAACCTCAATCAATCAGAAAATATGTTCAAAAATTCAGTTATGACGACTAGATCTTGTCTGGCAGGTTGCTGTCGCTGAAAGGGTCGACTCTCCTGGCACCCCTGGGGTTGTCTTTGTTCCCAGTAATGCCCATCAGCCAGTCGGCCACGGTTTTGGCCTCCACTTCCTCCGGATGAACCCAAGCGGTGTCAGCAGCCCTGGAGTACATCCACATAGAATGATCGCGAGCTTGGAGGGGTTGGATCCGCCGACTGAGGAACACCTCGAGCAGGTCCATACGAGTGACGCCCTGATTGATCAGTTGGACTACTCTCTCAACTAGCATGCGTGTCTCTGCCTTCTCAGCAGCGGTCACTTGCAAGGAAGATGGAGTTTGGACACGATCAAAACAAAAAGGGGGAAGTCCGGTCGACTGGCCTAGGGTCGCGATATCCTGGCAGTAGAACCAGGTCGACTGCCAGCCCCTGACCGATTCAGGAAGAGTCATCGGAGGAAAAGAGCTCCTCTTCCTCTTATGAATGCCCAGGCCCCCGCACATCTGGATAACGTGGGTTTTCTCGTCTTTCGAGTTCGCTTTCTTCACGGTTTGGGATCGGATGGTAAATATGTGTTTGAAGAGGCCCCAGTGTGGTCGGCACCCCAAAAAATTCTCACACATAGAGACGAACGCAGCAAGGTACGTGATGGTATTGGGAGTAAAGTGATGGAGTTGGGCACCGAAAAAGTTTAAGAAGCCCCGAAAGAAAGGATGTGGTGGAAGCGAGAAACCACGGTCGACATGGGTGGCGAGCAAGACACACTCACCCGGTTGTGACTGCGGCTCCGATTCCCCCTTCGGCAGGCACGCGGACTCATGGACGATCAGCCCTAACTCGGGCAAATCATCCAAGTCCTCTTGCCGGAGCGAAGATCGGATCCAGTCTCCCTGGATCTAACCTGACGGCAGCCCCGAGCGCGATGAAGACCCCCGATTCATCTTCTTGTTCTTCTCCGCCCCCGTCGCCTTTTTCGCATGCTCTAACGCCGATGTTTTGTCCTTCCCCATGGCGGCAGTACAGCGGTGTCGAGAGTGGTCGTGCTAGGCAAGGTGGAGACGCGAGAGGAATAAGAAGGGGAATGAGCACGCATGGTGCGAATGCCTCAGCTTCACCGCTTTTAAAGGCCTACTTTTGAGTGGCTGACGCGTGGGCCCGATCAGTCTTGTCAAGTCCCCCCAACAGTTGCGCACGTGATACGTGGCGAAAAAGGTGGCGCGGAAATCGAAACATCCGATTTATCTACTCCACTTACCGCGGGACGCTCCGCCTGGCGCGCTTCCACTCAAATTTCGAATCCCGTGAGATCCGGGATCCTCTGTAACCGATCTCACCAAAGATTCCAATCAGAGATATCACTCGACAGATGTCATTGAACAAACCAGTCGGTGATTCTTGAATCGATCAAGGCGACCGAAACGAAGTCAAAAGTTTCAACAGTTGTCCTCCACTCGGAGAAGGAGACAAGGCAGATCAAGGGCGAGAACCAGGTCAACTACCGTCCTTCTTTTTCACTCAAACCTCAATCCATTCGGGGGCTAATGATGTAGACACAGACCTAGGGTAGGGTAATAGGCCTGACCTATACGCCCCACCTAAAGTCTTGTCCTAAGAACTAAGGAGTTCAAGAATCTGAAGCAGAGGACCAACAAAGGTGTCGAAGCGAAGTCCACTCGACCTATCAATCACTCGACATATCAGAAGACCTAAAGCCACTCCGCGCAGCAACGGTCAAGCATTCATTCACATACTTAATGCTCATTTGTAGCACTTTAATATAGGTGTTATATGTAACGCCTCCTCTTAATGTATATTGAACCCTGCGTAACGGAGGGGAGCTGGGGTCTTGGCGCACTCTATATAAGCCACCCCCCTCCTCTGGGACAATGGTTCGCACCCCCTATAACTCACACACGTATAATCCAGTCGACCGCCTCCGGGCTCCGAGACGTAGGGCTATTACTTCCTCCGAGAAGGGCCTGAACTCATAAACCTTGTGTGTACAATTCCTCCATAGCTAAGACCTTGCCTCTCCATTCCTACCCCCATATTCTACTGTCAGACTTAGAACCACGACACCCGACGCACCCAATGGGTTGTTGACTCTCCCTCTTCTTGGACACAGGAGTCCAAATCCACAATTGACATAGGGTGCTTGCACGTGTCTTTCAAATTCTGGATAAACTGGGCTTTTAACTCGGCCCATGATCCAATGGAGTTGGCAGGCAGCCCTTTCAACCAAGTAAGGGTCGTCCCATCCAACATCATCGTGAAGTACTTAGCACATGCAGCATCTCCAACATCCAGCAGCTCCATTGTCATCTCATAACTTTCAACCCAAGCTTCAAGGGGTTGATCCGCCGTGTAGTTAGGCACCTTACAAGGACCCTTGAAATCCTTGGGCAAATGCTCGTTACGCAGAGCCGGCACTAAACATGGCACGCCCAAGGTTCTAGAGGTCACGCTTGCCTCCACCAAAGCTGTCGGATAAGTCAGAGAATACTAATGAGTCGTTTGCTGAGCCGCCAGCTCGGCCTTCCGACGCATTCGGCCCCGACCCACCAGAGCTTGAGCATTAGCACCACCGCGCACCGGGTCATGTCCACGAGGCTGGTTACAGCGCTGCTCACTGCTTGAAACCGCTGGTGATTCAATGTGCCTGCTGTAACTCTGGCTTGGACAAGGGGTTAAGTGAATCCACTCGTGACTGTAGGAATAAGACGCCTGTTGAGCCACGGCTATCTGAAGAAGTTCCCTGGCCTGCCGTGTCTCTATTTTTGTTGGAGACTCGCCTTCCACTGGTAGAGCCGCCAATCATGATGCTGTAGCAATCATATTGTCCGGAGGGCTAGAGTAATGACCCGGCGGTGTCGAAACATGCTAAGGTGGGGCATTGTTCACATCTGGAGAGCCCATCATGCGTGGTTGAACCGGCGCTCCTGCCCCAGGTGCCTCAATCGTCCAGTTTACCACCGGCATGTCACTGGTCCCTGCTCCAGGTGTGTTGAAGAGGTTCATTGGCTCATAATCCGGGGGAAGATGACTCCGTGTCTCCTCCTCATGACATCGTTTGAGGCGTTCTGATCCAACATGATCCGGAAGGAGTCTGCTTGGATCCGCTGCGCCTGAGCCTCCAAGACAGCTCGTTCTATAGTCATCCTAGCGTTTTCAGCCGCCAGCTCTTCCTTGGCTTGAGCTATCTTATCTCGCAGCTTAGCCACATCCACCTTATGTTGTTCCTGGTTGTCCGGGGTTACCTCCACCCCCATTAGAGTCACCCGCAATTCTAACAATTCGGTGAGAACTTGAGCCGACGGGCACGCAGAGCCACTAGCACCAGCCACTGTCGTAGGCATTGAACTGGAAGTCATAGCTGCAGTAATTGTTGAACCAAGCGCCGGCTGTGTGCCGGCCATAAAGATCGCCACCCTGTTCGGCGGCTCGTAGGGGTCCGAAATACTGTCACCATCGGAAGAGCCCCCAAGCCGGCCGTCTGGCAGTTGATACAATGAGTTGGTCTCGCCCGTGGACGACTCACCATCAGAAAAGATGGCCGTCTCACCACCAGATACAGATCCATCTTCAATTTCTGCCCCACGGATGAAACCAACAAAGGCACGCTTCATGGTGGGTTGAACCCTTGCCACGACGACTCTTGGTCATCCGGCCCTCAGTGTATCCCTTGATCCCTTCAAATCGACCCTTCAAGAACTCGAAACCACCGTGCGCTGGCCCCATGGTGGGCGCCAACTGTCGTGGAATTGTCACGGCAGATGTCCTAGCAGAAGGACTTAGTCGTAGAGCCATCGCAACTAGGTTAGCTTAAAGGGGTTAAACGGGACAAAGGACACAAGGAGTTTATACTCGTTCGGCCCCTTGCGGTGAAGGTAAAGGCCTAATCCAGTTTGAGGTGCTATTGCTTATGTTTCGATTACTAGGGAGCGAATACGCTTGACCTAGATTTCGATCTGTTGTCTCTTGTCCTGAACCGCCGCCTAGTCATCCCTTTATATACACATGTAGACGCCCGGCGGCTCACAGAGTCCCGTCCGGCTCATACACAACGTGTTCGGCTCGGTGACTAACTATACATACCTCATGATACAAGTCATACATATATGGCGGTTTACACCTGTTGGGCCTTAAGTCGCCTTTGGGTTTTGGGCCTTCAGTAAGCCTTCTTCTTGAACTGCCATCTTCAACATCTTTATGGGCTTTTTCATAACAAACCACCAGGGGGATAACCCAGCCCCTCCTAGGCGGGTCATACCCAATAGTTATATCCCCAACATGATGCATTACAGAACGAGTAAAGAGACTTGTCGGTTGGCCTCCCCCTCCCCTCCTTTATATATGGGGCAGGGGGCACCCTAGAACACACAAGTTTCTCTTAACCCTGTGCAGTGCCCCCCTCCACAGTTACACACCTCGGTCATATCGTCGTAGTGCTTAGGCGAAACCTTGAGCCGGTAACTTTGATGTCTACTACACAACCTTCTTCTTGTAGACATTGTTGGGCCTCCAAGTGCAGAGGTTTGTAGGACAGTAGCAAATTTCCCTCAAGTGGATGACCTAAGGTTTATCAATCCGGGGGAGGCGTAGGATGAAGATGGTCTCTCTCAAACAACCCTGCATCCAAATAGCAAGGAGTCTCTTGTGTCCCCTACACACCCAATACAATGATAAATTGTATAGGTGCACTAGTTCGGCAAAGAGATGGTGATACAAGTGCAATACGGATGGTAGATATAGGTTTTTGGAATATGAAAATATAAAAACAGCAAGGTAACTAATGATAAAAGTGAGCGAAAACGGTATTGCAATGCGTTGAGACAAGGCCTAGGGTTCATACTTTCACTAGCGCAAGTTCTCTCAACAATAATAACATAATTAGATCATATAACAATCCCTCAACATGCAACAAAGAGTCACTCCAAAGCCACTAATAGCAGAGAACAAACGAAGAGATTATTGCAGGGTATGAAACCACCTCAAAGTTATTCTTTCCGATCAATCCGTTGGGCTATTCCTATAAGTGTCACAAACAACCCTAGAGTTTGTAGTAAAATAACACCTTAAGACACAAATCAACCAAAACCCTAATGTCACTTACATACTCCAATGTCACCTCAAGTATCCGTGGGTTTGATTATACAACATGCATCACACAATCTCAGATTCATCTATTCAAACCAACACAAAGAACTTCAAAGAGTGCCCCAAAGTTTCTACTGGGGAGTCAAGATGAAAACGTGTGACAACCCCTATGCATAAGCTCACAAGGTCACAGAACTTGCAAGTTGATCACCAAAACATAAATCAAGTGGATCACGTGAATATCCCATTGTCACCACAGATAAGCACATGCAAGACATACATCAAGTGTTCTCAAATCCTTAAAGACTCAATCCGATAAGATAACTTCAAAGGGAAAACTCAATTCATCACAAGGAGAGAGAGGGGGAGAAACATCATAAGATCCAACTATAATAGCAAAGCTCGCGGCACATCAAGATCGTGCCATATCAAGAACACGAGAGAGGGAGATCAAACACATAACTACTGGTACATACCCTTAGCCCCGAGGGTGAACTACTCCCTCCTCATCATGGAGAGTGCCGGGATGATGAAGATGGACACCCGTGCTGATTCCCCCCTCTGGCAGGGTGCCAGAACAGGGTCCCGATTGGTTTTTGGTGGCTATAGAGGCTTGTGGTGGTGGAACTCCTGATCTAGGTTATTTTCTGGAGGTTTGGGGATTTATAGGAGAGGTTGGCGTCGAGAACAAGTCAAGACATCAACCAGGAGGCCACGAGGTAGGGGCGCGCCTCCCCCCCCCCCCCAGGCGCGCCCTCCACCCTCATGGGCCCCCTGTTGCTCCACCTACGTACTCCTTCCTCCTATATATACCTATGTACCCCCAAACTACCAGATACGGAGCCAAAACCCTAATTCCACCGCCGTAACTTTCTGTATCCACGAGATCCCATCTTGGGGCCTTTTCCGGAGCTCCGCCGGAGGGGGCATCGATCATGGAGGGCTTCTACATCAACACCATAGCCTCTCCGATGAAGTGTGAGTAGTTTACTTCAGACCTACGAGTCCATAGTTATTAGCTGGATGGCTTCTTCTCTCTTTTTGGATCTCAATACAAAGTTCTCCCCCTCTCCTGTGGAGATATATTCGATGTAATCTTCTTTTGTGGTGTGTTTGTTGAGACCGATGAATTGTGGGTTTATGATCAAGTTTATCTATGAACAATATTTGAATCTTCTCTGAATTCCTTTATGTATGATTTGTTATCTTTGCAAGTCTCTTCGAATTATTAGTTTGGTTTGGCCTACTAGATTGATCTTTCTTGCAATGGGAGAAGTGCTTAGCTTTGGGTTCAATCTTGCGGTGTCCTTTCCCAGTGACAGTAGGGGCAACAAGGCACGTATTGTATTGTTGCCATCGAGGATAACAAGATGGGGTTTATATCATATTGCATGAGTTTATCCCTCTACATCATGTCATCTTGCTTAAAGCGTTACTTTGTTCTCTTGAACTTAATACTCTAGATGCATGCTGGATAACAGTCGATGTGTGGAGTAATAGTAGTAGATGCATGCAGGAGTCGGTCTACTTGTCTCGGACGTGATGCCTATATACATGATCATACCTAGATATTCTCATAACTATGCTCAATTCTGTCAATTGCTCAACAGTAATTTGTTTACCCACCATGAATACTTATGCTCTCGAGAGAAGCCACTAGTGAAACCTATGGCCCCTGGGTCTATCTTCCATCATATTAATCTTCCAATACTTAGTTATTTCCTTTGCCATTTATTTTACTTTGCATCTTTTATTTCTCTTTATCATAAAAATACCAAAAATATTATCTTATCATATCTATCAGATCTCACACTCGTAAGTGACCGTGTAGGATTGACAACCCCTTATCGCGTTAGTTGCAAGGATTTATTTGTTTGTGTAGGTGCGAGGGACTCGTGCGTGGTCTCCTACTGGATTGATACCTTAGTTCTCAAAAACCGAGGGAAATACTTACGCTACTTTGCTGCATCACCCTTTCCTCTTCAAGGGAAAACCAACGCAAGTGCTCAAGAGGTAGCAAGAAGGATTTCTGGCTCCATTGCCGGGGAGGTCTACGCAAAAGTCAACATACCAAGTACCCATCACAAATCCTTATCTCCCACATTACATTATTTGCCATTTGCCTCTCTTTTTCCTCTCCCCCACTTCACCCTTGTCATTTTATTCGCCCTCTCTCTCTCTCTTTGTCCTCCCTCTCTTTTGCTATTCGCCTTCTCTTTTCCGCTCACCTTTCTTCTGCTATGTCGGAATCAAAAAGGGTTGGGGGTTCTCTCCCGAGTTTTAGTACTTTGGACAAACCTTCTATTCTCGCTAAACTCATAAATAAAGATGCTATGGAAAGACCTACCGGAGTTATCAATGAGAATCTTAATAATTTTGATGAAGATGATTCCGGAATTTTTCGTTATTTACTTGATGAATCTTTGAAAGATTCTTGGGATAGACTATTAAGGATCAGGGCTAGCTATGTGCCTCAATACCAAATTGAAATATACTTAAAACACTTTTATGTTGCCCTACCTTCTTCTTTTAAGCATGTCTTAGATTCTATATTTGAAGAAGGTTTTCTTGAAGGGGATGCCGTAGACACTTATGAAAATAAAACCAACGCAAGTGCTCAAGAGGTAGCAGGGCGCGCCCTCCACTCTCGTGGGGCCCACGGGAATCCCCTCAAGTAACTCTTCGTTCTAGTATTTTTATATTTTCCAGAAAAAATCCCCGTTGATTTTTAGCGCATTCCAAGAACTTTTATTTCTGCACAACAACAACACCACGGTAGTTCTGTTGAAAACATCGTCAGTCCGGGTTAGTTCTAACCAAATCATACCAAAATCATGTAAAAATATTATAAACATGGCATGAATACATCAAAAATTATGGATACGATGGAGACATATCAAACTTCATCATCACCGTCGCCACGCTGTCGTTCTGAAGGAACTCTCCCTCATCCTCAATGATAACCCACAAGTATAGGGGATCGCAACAGTTTTCGAGGCTAGAGTATTCAACCCAAATTTATAGATTCGACACAAGGGGAGTCAAACAATATTTGAAGGTATTAGAAGCTGAGTTGTCAATTCAACCACACCTGGAGATTAATTATCTATAGCAAAGTGATCAGTAGCAAAGTAGTTTGATAGTTTTGATAACAGTGACAGCAGCAATAGTAACAGTAACAATGATAGCAGTAATTTTGTAGCAAGCGTAACAGTGATGATAGTAGTAGTAACTTAGCAGAAACAATATAAGATAAATTCATAGGCATTAGATACTTGACTTGTTGGATGATATTCATCATGGGACAGTTATAACCTAGGCCTATTCGGTACTAGCTCCAGTTCATCGATATATAATGTAGGCATGTATTCCGTAAATAGTCATACATGCTTTATTAAAAGAACTTGCATGACATCTTTTGTCCTACCCTCCCATGGCAGTGGGGTCCATATTGGAAACTAAGGAATATTAAGGCCTCCTTTCAATAGAGAACCAGAACAAAGCATTAACACATAGTGAATACATGAACTCCTCAAACTACGGTAACCATCAAAAGAATTCCCGGTTATTGTCACTCCGAGGTTACCGGATCATAACACGTAGTAGGTGACTATATCTTATAAGATCGGATCTAGAACATGGATATAATGATGATAACATAAACGTTTCAGATCTGAAATCATGGCACTCGGGCCCAAAGTGACAAGAATTAAGCATGGCAAAGTCATAGCAACATCAATCTAAGAACATAGTGGTTACTAGGGATCAAGCCCTAACAAAACTAACTCGATTACATGATGAATCCCATCCAACTCCTCACCGACCAGCGAGCCTACGAAGGAATTACTCACTCCTGGTGGGGAGCATCCTGGAATTGGCGATGGAGAAGGGTTGGTGATGACAAAGAACGAAGATCGCCCTCTCCGGAGCCCCAAACAGACTCCAGATCTGCCCTCTTCAGGAAGAACAGGGCTTGGCGGCGGCTACGTCTCATGGATCGCGATAATTCTTTCTCCCTTATTTTTTCTCCAAAAATAGGAATTTATAGCGTTGATTTCAGGGTCAGCGGGGCCACCAGGTGGGGACAACCCACCTGGGCGCGCCCGGAGAGGGGGCCGCGCCCTCGTGGGTTCTCCCCGCCCAGGTGCCCCTCTCTGGCAGGTCTTGGCTCCAGAAATTCTCATTATTGGTATAAAAATCCTCACAAAGTTTCATTCCATTCTGGAACTTTTATTTCTGCACAAAAACAACACCATGGTAGTTCTGCTAAAAACAGCGTCAGTCCGGGGTTAGTTTCATTCGAATCATTCAAATTAGAGTCCAAAACAAGAGGAAAGGCATTAGGAAAAGTAGATACGTTGGAGACGTATCAACTTCCCAAGCTTAAACCTTTGCTTGTCCTCAAGAAATTCAATTGATAAACTGAAAGTGAAAAAAGAAAAACTTTTACAAACTCTTTTGCTCTTGTTTGCATAAATAAGCTTAAACAGCACCCGGGTTTTCTGCCAACATTATAACTAACCATGTCAACAATAACTCTTAAAGATTATAATGATTCATATCAATGACATAATCAGCTAGCGAGCAATAATAAGATATCTCAAATGGCAACATGTTGTCAAAACAACCATCATATAATATGACAATAGTGGTATCTCACTAGCCCTTTCTGAGACCGCAAAACATAAATGCAGAGCACCTCCAAAGTCCAAGCTACGACTAAACATTGTAATTTATGGTAGAAAAGATCCAGTCATGATGCACCCAACATTAGCTACACACAATGCATAAATCATGACAAATGTGCTCTTCTCAGTTTCTGGCGCTTGTTTTAGAAGGTGATGACACAACATAAAAGTAAATAGATAGTCCCTTCGCAGAGGGAAGCAGTGATTTGCAGTGGTGCCAGAGCTCAATTTTTGAAATAGAGGTAAATGATATTTTGAGGCATGCACCCTTCTCATTTACTTCACGACCATCAGTTATCAACATCTCCCATGCTAAATAGGCTAGTGGCGGTTCCGAAGCGATAAAAGTAAAGGTTTACTCCCCCTCCACCAACAATCACATTCCACGGCTTATCCGAAACAACGGATGTCGTCCAAACCAACAATAGTCCCGGGGGAGTTTTGTTTAATTATTTGCATTTTTTGAGTTTAGGAATGGGAATCCCTATTACCGCCCTTTTCTCGTGCGATGGCGAGTGAATAAACACTCACCTGAGAATAACCCACTTAGCATGGAAGATACCGACCACCTCCTGTCGTTCCATGAACGACCCAGGCACACAAAATGGATAATTTTTAGAAGTTTTTAGAGGTGGCACATGCAAATTTACT
Organism: Triticum urartu; assembly: GCF_003073215.2. Taxonomy (NCBI): domain Eukaryota; kingdom Viridiplantae; phylum Streptophyta; class Magnoliopsida; order Poales; family Poaceae; genus Triticum; species Triticum urartu. Next base: position 92,199,580 of record NC_053026.1, read on the forward strand.
TAGGACGGAAGGGTAATACCGTATATTGGTAGGTATGGTGGACTCATCTGGAATAACTTTGGGTTCAAGGTTTTTGATGTACAAGCAGAATCCCCACTTAGTACAGGCGAAGGCTAGCAATTAGATTGAGAAGCGGCCAGCTAGAGAGCAACAACGATGATAACCATGCATTATGCATAAGTAACATTGGATACTAGCATGAGTAGGATATGAACACCATGAACATAAATATTATAGAGGCTATGTTTGTTTTGATTCAACTACATGCATGAACATGTACCAAGTTAGGCCACTTGAACATTCAAAGGAGGATACCATATCATCATGCTACATCACAATCATTTTAACGCTATGTTGATATCCAAGATAAATCATTATCAACTCCCAGCTACTTATGCATGGCATGAGAAACTATAATCTCTAATTGTCATTGCAAACATGTTTAATCATAATGGGCTGAATCATGGATACTAGGTTAAACATATTTACACAGACAGAACAAGTTGAGTTTATACCAGTTTCTCTCTGCCACGGCCAGTTCATCGAATATGGTCATTATTGCCTTTCACTTGCACGACTGAATGATGTGAAAATAATAATAGTGCAAGAGTGCCATGGACTAAGCTGGAATCTGCAAACATTTTATTCAATAGGAGAAGACAAGGTAAAATGTGCTCTTTATTAGTCCAACAATTATTCAAGTGAGAGCCACTCAACATTTTCATTGTGGTCTTCTCCTCGGTACAACTCGAATAAAAGGAAAAGAATTTTAGAGAAACACATTGAAATATTTTTGGAGTTTTCGGTTTTCTTGAACAAGCAAATAAGGGAAAAGCAAAAACTAGAAAAACTATTTACACAGGAAAGCTCCCAACAAGCAAAAGAAGAACAAGGAAATCTTTTTGGGTTTTCTTTTTAATATTACTACTGAGCATGCATAGAAAGTAAATTAACTATAACTAATTTTTTTGGTTTTTATGAAGTTTTTCAAACACACAAGAAGAAAGCAAGAAAATAAATCTAAGCATGGATGATAAAATGAAAAAGTGTGGACACCGACAAATGGAATAAGTGAACATGAATGTAAAGTCGGTGGAAACACGTACTCCCCTAAGCTTAGGCTTTTGGCCTAACTTGGTAGTCGATCAGTAGCCTGGAGGGTAGTAGGGGTGCTAAGGAGCGGGCATCCACTCGTCCCACTGCTAGGGCTCCTGCCGTGCCGCTTCTACGGCAGCCTGAGCATTCCGGTAGGCGATGATATCCGCCGGCATGATCATATATCCACCCCTGGCAGCAGAATCAAACAAAGCAGGTGTAGGCAGTGGAATAATATCATGAGTTTTAACGCTAAAAACCAGGTTATAAGGAATGGGAATGTCAGGATAATCTTGTGCAAGAAAATGATGGTGTTCCATGGCTGCCCGGTCTAGGTAAACCTTGGTCAGAGGGTAATCATGAGGGCGTATCTCAACCTCGAAGTGAGCCGCCAAACGAGTAGCAAAAATCCCACCATGTATTTCACCCTGGGATTTATTAAGATGGAGGCGACGAGCCACAATAGCTCCCAAGCTATGGGTGTTGTCGCCCTCTAGTGCTCAGCGTAAAATAGCAAAGTCTGGTGCGCTGAGTGCACCCACTTTCTTTCTAGCAAGCAAGCACTTAGCAACAAATAAAGCAAAATAATGTATGGTAGGAAAGTGTATGCTAGCGGTCGTGGTGGTTGGCACCCCTCTCTCATCTCCCATTGTAAAAGTGCGATAAAAGTCCTCAAACCTAGCCGACCTAGGCTCGGCTAAGCTCCCATTAGAAGGGATCAAGCATATATCACAGAATTCAGTAAGTGGTATCTGATGGTTTTCAGCATATAAATCGAAGCTCACTTCAGGAGGATTATTCCTAGGCAGGAAAGTAAAACTTTAAACAAACATATTTGTGAGGATTTGGTGCTGGTCACACTCATCTGCGATGAACTCGGTGAGGCCGGCATTCGCAACATATTGCGTGATCTCTTGAAGAATTCCCGCCTCTTCTAGGAATGGGGTGTGCGGCCATTCGCACGGCCGTACCTCTGCCAACCTCCGAGGGTGGAGATCACTGTCAGAAGACTCCCTAATAACACCCTTGGAGTTCTTCCTAGAGCCAAACTTCCTGAAGATATTCATGTCTGCGTACAATTTTCTGAGAATAAAAATATTGGGGTGACAAAAGATTGTCAACAAAACTTTATAAGATTGATAGAAACTACTCATAGGGATACATAGATGCCAAAGCAAGCATTCAAACAACTTAGAACACTAAGAATTTAACATGCAAGCACATCTACAGCAGCACCAAGAGTAGCTAATTATTCAAAATATAAACCACTAAAGCAAAAACTATTGGACAAACGGTGGAGTCACATACCAGGTAACAATCCCCCAAAACAGTTTCGGAAACGGAGCTTCGAGCAAAGAGATCGAAATCCACGGGTTTGAGCTCAAGAACACGGGAGAGAGAGCAATGGAGTTTTTTTTTCTGGAGGTAAGTGATGATGTGGGATGAAGAGGTAAGTGAGGGGGCCCACATGGGGACCACAATGTCACACCCTCGATGCGACTATAGCTCCCTCGTGTCGAGGCACGACTTAGAGACATAATCACATTGAAGGCATATGTCGCAAGTTAGGCAATCTTCACAAACATCCCATGTAATGTAATAATAGAAGGGGAGTTAACAGATCTGACAATTAACTCAAGTAGCCCTCTTCTAACAGCATTTCGGGCATCAAGATGAGCTCAAATGAAAATGATGCAATGGAATGAAATGATGTACTCTCTAAGATGAACATTTTGATATGCTATACGCCCAAATCGGAGCTATGGATGCAAAGTTACGGAGCCGCGAACAGGAGCATATGGATCAAGAATTTCGGGACTTAGTAAAAAAATCAACCTCTCCTAGGGTTTACTGTAGCTCCGATCCAGATCTGGATCGCATGGAGCCCGAGGTGGCGGCGGCACTGTTCACGGCCGGAGCCGAGGTCGCCGGCGATGGTGTTGGGCGGTGCGGCGAGCTCCGGTCTTGGCGGAGAGGACGGCGGAGGGTGGCGGGGTCGCCGGTCCCGGCCGCGGGGCGGCGAGGCGATGAGGTAAGGCGGCGGGGCACTGCACCTTGAGGCGAGGCGCGGCTCCGGCCGGCGTCGGCGCGGGCGGCTGGCCGGAGTGGCTGCTCGGGCGGCGGGGCGGCGCCGGCAGGGAGGCGGCGGGCGCGGGCGCGGCACCGGGAGGAGGAGGGCGCGGGCGCGAGGAGCTGGGCCGCGGGGGCCCGCGCTGGGCTCGGCGGGCCTCCGCGGCGGCGGCGGCGAAGTGGTCCCGCAAGGGACACGTGGCGGCTGCTGGCTGGTGCGGGCGGGCGGAGCGGACGCGTCCGGTCCATCCGGACGTGTCCGGCGGCGACGGAGGAGAAAAAATCTAGGGTTTCGTCCGTGATTCGAATGGGGGGAGATATATATATAGGCATAGAGGGGCTAGGAGAGTCCAAATGAGGTGCGGTTTTCGGCCACGCGATCGTGATCGAACGCTCTAGGACATGGAGCAGAGTTTTGTGGGTTTTGGGCCAAATTGGAGGGGTGTTGGGCTGCAACACACACGAGGCCTTTTTGGTCCCTCGGTTAACCGTTGGAGTACCAAACAAAGTTCAAATGGTACGAAACTTGACAAGCGGTCTACCGGTAGTAAACCAAGGCCGCTTGGCAAGTCTCAGTCCAATCCGGAAATGTTTAATCCCCACACACGAAAGAAAGCTAGACATGGCCACCGGAGGAGAACGAAGCGCCGGAACGCAAAACGGACAATGGGGAAAATGCTCGAATGCATGAGATGAACACGTATCCAAATGCAATGCACATGATGACATGATATGAGATGCATGACAACGACAACAACACACGGAGACAAAATCCGAACCCGAGGAAATAAAATAACTTAACGCCGGAAACGGCTAGAGTTGGAGTACAAATAGGGAAAGTTACATCCGGGGTGTTACAACACTCCACCACTATGAAAGGATCTCGTCCCGAGATCTAGGACTGAAAGAACGCCGGGTACTCAGAACGGAGTTGATCCTCGCGTTCCCAGGTAGCTTCACGGTCGGAATGGTGTGACCACTTGACTTTGAGAAATTTGATTGACTTGTTGCGAGTCTTGCGTTCAGTCTCTTCAAGAATAGCAACTGGGTGCTCACGATAAGAGAGATCTTCTTGGAGCTCAATGTCCTCGAAGTTGATGGTGCGGTCAGGAGTCTTGAAGCACTTTCGAAGCTGAGAGACATGGAACACGTCATGAACATTTGCAAAGTTTGAAGGAAGCTCGAGTTGATAGGCGAGGTCACCTCTCTTGCTGACAATCTTGAAAGGTCCCACGTATCTAGGGGCAAGCTTCCCTTTGATACCGAAGCAACGAGTACCTTTCATAGGAGAGGCACGGAGGTAAACATGATCTCCGATCTCGAAAGCCAAATCACGGTGCTTACTATCATAGTAGCTCTAGCGGGATTGGGCTGCTTTGAGGTTATCACGAATGACTTTGCACATTTCTTCTGCTTCTGTGATTAAGTCATTACCCAAAAGCTGACGTTCACCGGTTTCAGACCAGTTGAGAGGGGTACGGCACTTCCTGCCATACAGAATTTCAAAAGGGGCCTTGCCCGAACTTGCTTGAAAACTGTTGTTGTAGGAGAATTCAGCATAAGGAAGACAATCCTCCCACTTCATGCCGAAGGAGATCACACAAGCCCTGAGCATATCTTCAAGAATCTGGTTGACACGCTCGACTTGACCGCTTGTTTGAGGATGGAAAGCTGTGCTGAAGTGGATGTTAGTGCCCATGGCCTTCTGAAAAGAATCCCAAAACTTCGAGGTAAAGAATCTGCCACGGTCTAAAGAGATCACTTGAGGAATACCATGCAGAGAGACAATTTGAGAGGTATAGAGTTCCACCAATTGAACTGCAGTGATCGACTCTTTGATAGGCAGAAAATGAGCCACTTTGGTGAGTTTGTCTATGACAACGAATATAGCATCATTGCCACGCTTGGACTTTGGAAACCCAGTCACAAAGTCCATTTCAATGTGGTCAAACTTCCATTCTGGAATAGCAAGAGGTTGGAGGAGACCAGATGGCCTTTGGTGTTCTGCCTTCACTCTTCTGCAGACATCACATTCATTCACGAATTGAGCGATCTTGCGCTTCATTCAAGTCCACCAATAAGCTTGCTTAAGGTCCTGATACATCTTCGTGCTCCCAGGGTGGATGGAGAGGAGAGAATTGTGAGCCTCGTTCATGATCACTTTACGGAGGTCACCTTTGGGCACAACAATACGATCCTCGAAGAAGAGAGTGTCCTTGTCATCAAGGCGGTAGCACTTGTACTTGGACTGACTCTTGGCAATCCCAATCTTCACCTTTTTCACCATAGCATCAAGAACCTGGGCATGGCGAATCTGGTCTTCCAAGGTAGGAGAGACTTGAAGGTTGGCGAGGAAACCTTGAGGAACAACTTGCAGATTAAGTTTGCGGAAAGCTTCACAAAGCTCAGGTTGATAAGGCTTGAGAATCAGACTGTTGCAGTAGGCCTTTCTGCTCAAAGCGTCAGCAATCACATTGGCCTTGCCTGGAGTATACTCAATACTTGGATTATACTCTTGAATCATTTCGACCCAACGAGTTTGCCTGAGGTTGAGATTAGGCTGAGTGAAGATGTACTTGAGACTCTTGTGATCAGTGAAAATGTCCACTTTTCTTCCCAATAGAAGATGTCTCCAAGTCAAAAGAGCATGCACAACTGCCGCCAACTCGAGATCATGAGTGGGGTAGTTCTTCTCATTAGGCTTCAACTGGCGAGATGTATAAGCAACAACTTTCTTCTCTTGCATCAATACTGCGCCAAGACCTTGGAGAGAGGCATCACAAAAGACCTCGTACGGCTTGGATTCATCAGGTGGAGTCAGAACTGGAGCAGTGATCAACTTCTCTTTCAAAGTGTTGAAAGCAATATCGCACTCCGGAGACCAAACGTACTTGACGTGCTTCTGAAGAAGATTTGAGAGAGGCTTCGCGATCTTAGAAAAGTTTTCAACGAATCTTCGGCAATAGCTTGCGAGACCGAGGAAGCTGCGGAGTTGCTTCACATTCTGAGGAGGTTCCCAGTTCACAATTGCAGACACCTTCTCAGGATTCACGGCAATGCCCTTGGCAGAGATGATATGACCAAGATAAAGAACCTCATCAAGCCAAAATTCACACTTGGAGAACTTAGCGTAGAACTGATGTTCTCTGAGCTTATCGAGAACCAAATGCAAGTGCTTGGCATGATCTTCCTTGTTCTTGGAGAAAACCAGAATGTCGTCGAGATAGACCAAAACGAAGTCATTGGTGTAGGCATTGAAGATGAAGTTCATCATGCGAGAGAACGTGGGAGGAGCGTTGGCGAGGCCAAAAGACATGACAGTGTATTCATATGAACCAAAGCTTGTTCTGAATCCTGTCTTGGGAATATCTTCTTCACGAATGCGAATGTGGTGATAACCCATACGAAGATCAAGCTTGGAGAATACTTGAGCACCTTTGAGTTGTTCGAACAGCTCATTGATGTTGGGAAGTGGGTATTTGTTCTTGATGGTCTTCTTGTTCACTTGACGGTAATCAACACAAAGTTGGTCCGTTACATCCTTCTTCTTCACAAAAAGAACACCACAACCCCACGGAGAAGAACTAGGCCGGATGAGACCCATTCTTTCTTGCTCATCGAGTTGCTTCTTCAGCTCCTTCAACTCTTCAGGTCCGAGCTTGTAAGGACGCTTGCACACAGGTTCCGTGCCAGGCTCAAGATCAATAATGAATTCAACTGGCCGGTGCGGAGGCATTCCTGGGAGCTCTTCTAGAAAGACGTCTTGGTATTCGCACACGACTGGAATTTGAGAGATGGCATCCAATTCACCCTTATCATTGCGAGAAAATAGATGGATAGTATCATCACGAGCGGCAAAGACAATTACATCCTCAGACGAATGAGTCAATTGAATCTGCCTGGCTGCACAATCAAGCTGAGCCTTGTGCTTAGAAAGCCAATCCATCCCGAGAATAAGATCAATATCCGAGTCACCGAGAACCGTAGGAGAAGCCAAGAACTTGTAGTCACCCAAGGTGATAGAAACATCCGGAACGATGGAGTTAGCCTGCATGCGCTTACCGGGAGAAACAACTGCTAAAGGACTAGGCAAAACTTGCGAAACCAATTCATGCCTATTTGTAAACGGTCTCGAGATGAAGCAATGCGATGCACTAGTGTCAAAAAGAACTTTTGCAGGAATATCATTAACAGGAAGGTTACCCATGATCACATCTGACGAGTCCTCTGCCTGAGCTGCATTCATCAAATTGACCTTGGCATGCTTGGGGTTATGCTTGACCACAGCTGTACTTGCCGATCTGACAGGAGGAGGAGGAGGAAGACGCCTTTGGTTGAGACACTTGTTGGCATAGTGACCCTTCTGTTGGCACTTGTTGGACGTGACCTCTGAAAGCGGATGGTGATACGGAGCACTCGATCTTGGAGCTTGAGACGAAGTCTTGTTCTGAAAGCCAGGGTTGGGTGGGTGGGAAGAACCACTGCCACCTTTGCTCTTCTGCTGATACGGCTGACGGAACGGAGGAGGAGGAAGCCAAAACTTCTGCTGCTTGGCCACTTGAGTAGAGGAAGAAGGAGTAACATCTTTGACTCGCTTCTTGGAAGCATCACACCTCAACTGAGCAGCCTCTTGCTTCAGTGCCATGTTGTAGAACTCATCGTACCTCAAGGGCTCAAAGAGGACAAGAGCGAGCTGAATTTCTTCTCTGAGACCACCCCTGAACTGATATATCATGCTCTTCTCATCAGGGACGTCCTGCTTGGCAAAGCGGGCAAGCTTCTGGAACAACTTGTTGTAGTCATAGATAGACAAAGAGCCTTGCTTCAGATTGCGGAATTCCTCACGCTTGCTTTCAACCACGCTCTGGGGAATATGATGAGCTCGGAAATCTCGACGGAAATCATCCCAAGTGATAACATGTTCACCTCTGGAGTCCTTGTACTGCTGGAACCATTCTGCAGCTTGATCTTTGAGTTGGAAGGAAGCGAACTTAACAAAGTCCTCAGGCCTGACGTTACTGCACTCGAAATGCTTACACAGATCCACAAGCCAATCGTCGGCATCGGTTGCCTCAACACAATTGCCGAAAGTCTTTGGCCCGTTAGCAAGGAACTGGTTGAGTGTAGCAAAGTGACTCTGATTGCTGCCTTGATTCCCTTGACTGCCTTGATTGCGCTCTTGAAGAATTTGCATGATCAGCTGTGTATTTGCATTGGTTGCAGCCATCACAGCTTGCCATGCCTCTAGAGGAGGTGGAGGTGGTGGCGGATCAGGATTCGGAGTCGTGCGCGTGGGAGGAGCCATCCTGAAGAGGTTGACCACCATTAGCACATTGACAGATAAATATTGAAGCTGAATCCAACGGAATGAAAATTGCAACATATAGTCTTCACATCCGAACAAAATGAACGAATGCATTCCTCTTAAAATGGTCACATATCCATAATGAGAAGCCACGTAGAATTAAGGTAGAGAAATAAATCAACAAGGTACGGATCAAGAACGAATAATAGGTAAGAAATCCCAATCTCAAACCAATATCCGTGGAAGAAAAACTAGAGCTACTAGAATTCCCACCTATGAAACTCCCGAACCTTTCCGGTTATGCAATCAGGTGTTGGGGATACAGGGGAAGCATAATATCTCACCCAAACTAGCAAATCCTACATCCAGCTGTATCCATCCTTCAACACATAACCAAGAAAACTTCGGAAACCATCTACCTCAACCTTCGAAAATCATCCGTTATACAAGTTATGGCGATACTCCCGAACTCCCGCCCCAGTACTGGGTGGCGTCGAGGTTATCTCACCAACGAACTGCATAAAAGATATTTTCGATATCGGCGTACTAGACTCAGGTATTCCAGAACTGCAACGATAAAATTATGATGAAAACACCTCAGAGCTCAACTCCCCGGGACACTTCCACTAAACCCCTGACAGGAGGCACCAAGACAATGTTCTCATCATAAAACCATCGGAACGATTCCAAGATACCTGCGTGATCCTAAATTTTTTTTAGTGAAATTTGAGAAGAGAAGAGTCAAAACTCTACGCCAGGATGCCTTACCAGAGCGATGAGGAGACTGGGAGGTAAAAAGAATTCCTAAACTCTCCGATATATAATTCCTAAAGACTCAAAACATTTTTCTAGACACAACTCGGCCCCTAAAAACGATCAAGCAATGGGGCTCCTAAGGTCAGGGAAGGCTCTGATACCAACTTGTCACACCCTTGATGCGACTATAGCTCCCACGTGTCGAGGCACGACTTAGAGACATAATCGCATTGAAGGCATATGTCGCAAGTTAGGCAATCTTCACAAACATCCCATGTAATGTAATAATAGAAGGGGAGTTAACAGATCTGACAATTAACTCAAGTAGCCCTCTTCTAACAGCATTTCGGGCATCAAGATGAGCTCAAATGAAATGATGCAATGGAATGAAATGATGTACTCTCTGAGATGAACATTTTGATATGCTATACGCCCAAATCGGAGCTACGGATGCAAAGTTATGGAGCCGCGAACAGGAGCATATGGATCAAGAATTTCGGGACTTAGTAAAAAAATCAACCTCTCCTAGGGTTTACTGTAGCTCCGATCCAGATCTGGATCGCACGGAGCCCGAGGTGGCGGCGGCACTGTTCACGGCCGGAGCCGAGGTCGCCGGCGATGGTGTTGGGCGGCGCGGCGAGCTCCGGTCTTGGCGGAGAGGACGGTGGAGGGCGGCGGGGTCACCGGTCCCGGCCGCGGGGCGGCGAGGCAACGAGGTAAGGCGGCGGGGCACTGCACCGGGAGGTGAGGCGCGGCTCCGGCCGGCGTCGGCGCGGGCGGCTGGCCGGAGTGGCAGCTCGGGCGGCGGGGCGACGCCGGCAGGGAGGCGGCGGGCGCGGGCGCGGCGCCGGGAGGAGGAGGGCGCGGGCGACGCGAGGAGCTGGGCCGCGGGGGCCCGCGCTGGGCTCGGCGGGCGTCAGCGGCGGCGGCGGCGAAGCGGTCCCGCAAGGGACACGTGGCGGCTGTTATGCGGTTTTCGGCCACGCGATCGTGATCGAACGCTCTAGGACATGGAGCAGAGTTTGGTGGGTTTTGGGCCAAATTGGAGGGGTGTTGGGCTGCAACACACACGAGGCCTTTTCGGTCCCTCGGTTAACCGTTGGAGTACCAAACGAAGTCCAAATGGTACAAACTTGACAGGCGGTCTACCGGTAGTAAACCAAGGCCGCTTGGCAAGTCTCAGTCCAATCCGGAAATGTTTAATCCCCACACACGAAAGAAAGCTAGACATGGCCACCGGAGGAGAACGAAGCGCCGGAACGCAAAACGGACAACGGGGAAAATGCTCGAATGCATGAGATGAACACGTATGCAAATGCAATGCACATGATGACATGATATGAGATGCATGACAACGACAACAACACACGGAGACAAAACCCGAACCCGAGGAAATAAAATAACTTAACGCCGGAAACGGCTAGAGTTGGAGTACAAATAGGGAAAGTTACATCCGGGGTGTTACACACAACCCACAGATGCGTCCCCAATGTATCTATAATTTTTGATTGCTCCATGCTATTATATTATCTGTTTTGGATGTCAATGGGCTATATTTTACACTTTTATATCATTTTTGGGACTAACCTATTGACCGGAGGCCCAGCCCAAATTGTTGTTTTTTTCCTATTTTAGTGTTTCGCAGAAAAGGAATATCAAACAAAGTCCAAACGAAATGAAACCTTCGGGATGTGATTTTCTCAACAAACGTGATCCAGAAGACTTGGAGTGGGCGTCAAGAAACAATTGAGGAGGCCACGAGGCAGGGGGCGTGCCTACCCCCCTAGGCGCGCCCTCCACCCTCGTGGGCCCCTCGTTGCTCCACCCACCTACTTCTTCCTCCTATATAAGTCCACGCACCCCGCAAACATCTAGGAGCACCACGAAAACCTAATTCCACCACCGCAACCTTCTGTACCTGAGAGATCCCATCTCGGGGCCTTTTCTGAAGCTCCGTCGGAGGGGGCATTGATCACGGAGGTCCTCTACATCAACTCCATGTCCTCTCCGGTGATGTGTGAGTAGTTTACTTCAGACCTTCGAGTCCATAGTTATTAGCTAGGTGGCTTCTTATCTCTCTCTGGATCTCAATACAAAGTTCTCCTCGATTCTCTTAGAGATCTATTCGATGTAATCTTCTTTTGTGGTGTGTTTGTTGAGATCCGATGAATTGTGGGTTTATGATCAACGAATCTTCTCTCAATTCTTTTATGTATGATTGGTTTATATTTGCAAGTCTCTTTGAATTATCAGTTTGGTTTAGCCTACTAGATTGGTCTTTCTTGCAATGCGTTAAGTTCTTAGCTTTGGGTTCAATCTTGCGGTGTCTTCTCCCAGTGATAGCAGGGGCAGCAAGGCACGTATTGTATTGTTGCCATCGAGGATAAAAAGATGGGGTTTATATCATATTGCATGAGTTTATCCCTCTACATCATGTCATCTTACTTAAAGCATTACTCTGTTCTTATGAACTTAATACTCTAGATGCATGTTGGATAGCGGTCGATGTGTGGAGTAACAGTAGTAGATGCAGAATCATTTCGGTCTATTTGTCTCGGACGTGATGCCTATATACATGATCATACCTAGATATTCTTAAAACTATGCTCAACTCTATGAATTGCTCGACGGTAATTCGTTTACCCACCATAATACTTATGCTCTTGAGGAAAGCCACTAGTGAAACCTATGGCCCCTGGGTCTATCTTCCATCATATTAATCTTCCAACACTTAGCTATTTCTATTGCCGTTTATTTTACTTTACATCTTTATTTCTCTTTATCATAAAAATACCAAAAATATTATCTTATCATATCTATCAGATCTCACTCTCGTAAGTGACCGTGAAGGGATTGACAACCCCTTTATCGCGTTGGTTGCGAGGTTCTTATTTGTTTGTGTAGGTGCGTGGGACTTGAGCGTGATCTCCTACTGGATTGATACCTTGGTTCTCAAAAACTGAGGGAAATACTTACGCTACTTTACTGCATCACCCTTTCCTCTTCAAGGGAAAACCAACGCAGTGCTCAAGAGGTAGCAAGAAGGATTTCTAGCGCCGTTGCCGGGGAGATTCGTGCCAAGTCAAGTCAAGATTTGACTCCCGACAATGAGCCATTTCTGGCGCCATTGCCGAGGAGTCTAAGCACAAGTCAAGACATACCAAGTACCCATCACAAACTCTTATCCCTTGCCTTACATTATTTGCCATTTGCCTCTCATTTTCTTCTCCCCCACTTCACCCTTGCCATTTTATTCGCCCTCTCTCTTTTCCATTTGCCTCTTTTTCTCTTGCTTTTTGTTTGCTCGTGTGTTGGATCGCTTGCTTATCACGATGGCTCTACCTAGATTTGGTGATCTTCACCTTAAAAGGTTAGAAGAGATCGAAAGCAATGTCAGGAGTTTTATGACTTTACAATTTGCGCATAATAATTTCTTCAGGAACGAGCTTAAGGAACAAAAAAGCTCTATGGGTTATATGAATAACGAGCTCGATGATATGTCTAAAGAATTTTATGGTTTGAAATCTCAGATTGCTCATCTCAAAAAATTAATTGCTGAAGTTTCGGATAAGTAGGCCACCTTAGTTAATAAGATGGCCGCTAAGCCAGATTTTTTTTACGAAAATAAAGATGAAGATCTAAAAGTTATTGATGTGTCTCCTATTAAATCTTTGTTTTGCAATATGAATCTTGATAATTATGGGAGTGGAGATGAGTTGCCTTTACCGAGAAGGCGTTACAAAAATTCATAGTTTTTAGATCTTGATACAAAAATTGGTAAAAGTGGGATTGAAGAGGTCAAAACTTTAAATATCCATGAACCCACTATCTTGGATTTCAAGGAATTTAATTATGATAATTTCTCTTTGATAGATTGTATTTCCTTGTTGCAATCCGTGCTAAATTCTCCTCATGCTTATAGTCAAAATAAAGCTTTTACTAAACATATCATTGATGCTTTGATGCAATCTTATGAAGAAAAACTTGAGTTGGAAGTTTCTATCCCTATAAGACTTTATGATGAGTGGGAACCTACTATTAAAATTAAAATTAAAGATCATGAATGCTATGCTTTGTGTGATTTGGGTGCTAGTGTTTCCACGATTCCGAAAACTTTATGTGATTTGCTATGTTTCCGAGATTTTGATGATTGTTCTTTAAACTTGCACCTTGCGGATTCCACTATTAAGAAACCTATGGGAAGAATTAATGATGTTCTAATTGTTGCAAATAGGAACTATGTGCACATAGATTTCATTGTTCTTGATATAGATTGCAATCCTTCATGTCCTATTATTCTTGGTAGACCTTTCCTTAGAACGATTGGTGCAATTATTGATATGAAGGAAGGGAATATTAGATTCCAATTTACATTAAGGAAAGGCATGGAACACTTCCCTAGAAAGAAAATTAAATTGCCATATGAATCTATTATGAGAGCCACTTATGGATTGCCTACCAAAGATGGCAATACCTAGATCTATCCTTGCTTTTATGCCTAGCTAGGGGCGTTAAACGATAGCGCTTGTTGGGAGGCAACCCAATTTTATTTTTATTACTTGATTTTTTCTCCTGTTTAGTAATAAATAATTTATCTAGCCTCTGTTTTGGTTGTGTTTTTTGTGTTTAAGTAGTGTTTGTGCCAAGTAGAACCGTTGGGAAGACTTGGGGAAAGTCTTTTTGATCTTGTTGTAAAAAAACAGAAACTTTAGCACTCAGGAGAATTGCTGCCATTTTTATTTGGAAAGCTCTATTTAGTTAATTATTTTTTTCAGATGATAAATATATAAATTCCTCACGTCCAGAAATTTATTTTAGAATTTTTGGGGTTCCAGAAGTTTGCGTTAGCTACAGATTACTATAGAGTGTTCTGTTTTTGACAGATTCTGTTTTTCGCGTGTTGTTTGCTTATTTTGATGAATCTATGGATAGTAAAAGAGTTTATAAACCATAGAGAAGTTCGAACAAAGTATTTTTAACACCAATATAAATCAGGAATGTGTTCATTACAGTACCTTGAAGTGGTGTTTTGTTTTCTTTCACTAACGGAGCTCACGAGATTTTCTATTTAAGTTTTGTGTTGTGAAGTTTTCAAGTTTTGGGTAAAGATTTGATGGACTATGGAACAAGGAGTGGAAATAGCCTAAGCTTGGGCATGCCCATGTCACCCCAAGGTAAAATTAAAGGACACCAAAAAGCCTAAGCTTGGGGATGCCCCGGAAGGCATCCCCTCTTTCGTCTTCGTCTATCGGTAACTTTACTTGGAGCTATATTTTTATTCACCACATGATATGTGTTTTGTTTGGAGCGTCTTGTATGATTTGAGTCTTTGCTTTTTAGTTTACCACAATCATCCTTTCTGTACACACCTTTTGAGAGAGACTCGCATTATTTGAAATTTGTTAGAATACTCTATGTGCTTCACTTATATCTTTTGAGCCATATAGTTTTTGCTCTAGTGCTTCACTTATACCTTTTAGAGCACGGCGGTGGTTTTATTTTATAGAAATAATTGATCTCTCATGCTTCACTTATATTATTTTTAGAGTCCTTTAGAACAACTTGTAAATTTTCTTTTAGGAATAATATAAAAACTTTCATAGAAGTGCATTGAATACTATGAGAAGTTTGATACTTGATAATTGTTTTGAGATATGGAGATGGTGATATTAGAGTCATGCTAGTTGAGTAGTTGTGAATTTGAGGAATACTTGTGTTTAAGTTTGTGATTCCCATAGCATGCACGTATGGTGAACCGTTATGTGACAAAGTCGGAGCATGATTTATTTATTGATTGTCTTCATTATGAGTGGCGGTCGGGGACGAGCGATGGTCTTTTCCTACCATTCTATCCCCCTAGGAGCATGCGCATAATACTTTGTTTCGATAACTAATAGATTTTTGCAATAAGTATGTGAGTTCTTTATGACTAATGTTGAGTCCATGGATTATACGCACTCTCATCCTTCCAGCATTGCTAGCCTCTCTAATACCATGCACTTTTCGCCGGTATCATACACCCACCATATACCTTCCTCAAAACAGCCACCATACCTACCTACCATGGCATTTCCATAGCCATTCCGAGATATATTTCCATGCAACTTACCACCGTTTCATTTACCATGACATGATTCATCATTGTCCTTATTGCTTGCATGATCATGTAGTCGACATCGTATTTGTGGCAAAGCCACCATTCATAATTCTTCATTCATGTCACTCATGCATCATTGCAC
Source organism: Triticum urartu (assembly GCF_003073215.2). NCBI lineage: Eukaryota > Viridiplantae > Streptophyta > Magnoliopsida > Poales > Poaceae > Triticum > Triticum urartu. The sequence continues at coordinate 92,215,045 of NC_053026.1, forward strand.
ATCCCGGTACACCGCCGGAGGCATTCACATAGAGTCATATTTTGTTCTAAGTATCGAGTTATAATTCTTGAGTTGTAAGTAAATAAAGTGGGATGATCATCATTATTAGAGCATTGTCCCAAGTGAGGAAAGGATGATGGAGACTATGATTCCCCCACAAGTCGGGATGAAACTCCGGACTAAAAAAAGAAAGGCCATAAAAAAGGAGAAGGCCCAAAAAATGAGAGAAAAATAGAGAAGGGACAATGCTACTATACTTTCTCCACACTTGTGCTTCAAAGTAGCACCATGATCTCCATGATAGAGAGTCTCCTATGATATCAGTTTCATATACTAGTGGGAATTTTTCATTATAGAACTTGGCTTGTATATTCCAATGACGGGCTTCCTCAAAATGCCCTAGGTCTTCATGAGCAAGCAAGTTGGATGCACACCCACTTAGTTTCTTTTGTTGAGCTGTCATATACTTATAGCTCTAGTGCATCCGTTGCATGGCAATCCCTACTCACTCACATTGATATCTATTAATGGGCATCTCCATAGCCCGTTGATACGCCTAGTTGATGTGAGACTATCTTCTCCTTTTTTTCTTCTCCACAACCACCATTCTATTCCACACATATAGTGCTATATCCATGGCTCACGCTCATATATTGCGTGAAGATTGAAAAAGTTTGAGAACATTAAAAGTATGAAACAATTTCTTGGCTTGTCATCAGGGTTGTGCATGATTTAAATATTTTGTGTGGTGAAGACAGAGCATAGCCAGACTATATGATTTTGTAGGGATAACTTTCTTTGGCCATGTTATTTTGAGAAGACATGATTGCTTAGTTAGTATACTTGAAGTATTATTATTTTTATGTCAATATTAAACTTTTATCTTGAATCTTTCGGATCTGAACATTCATGCCACAATAAACAAAAATTACATTGAGAAATGTGTTAGAAAGCATTCCACATCAAAAATTCTTTTTTATCATTTACCTACTCGAGGACGAGCAGGAATTAAGCTTGGGGATGCTTGATACGTCTCCAACGTATCTATAATTTTTGATTGCTCCATGCTATTATATTCTCTATTTTGGATGTTAATGGGCTATATTTTACACTTTTATATCATTTCTGGGACTAACCTATTAACCAGAGGCCCAGCCCAAATTGTTGTTTTTTGCCTATTTCAGTGGTTCGCAGAAAAGGAATATCAAACGAAGTTAAAACGGAATGAAACCTTCGGGAACGTGATTTTCTCAACAAACGTGATCCAGGAGACTTGGAGTGGGCGTCAAGAAACAATCAAGGAGGCCACGAGGCAGGGGGGCGCCTACCCCCCTGGGCGCGCCCTCCACCCTCGTGGGCCCCTTGTTGCTCCACTGACCTACTTCTTCCTCCTATATAAGTCCAGCACCCCGCAAACATCCAGGAGCACCACAAAAACCTAATTCCACCGCCGCAACCTTCTGTACCCGAGAGATCCCATCTCGAGGCCTTTTCCGGAGCTCCACCGGAGGGGGCATTGATCACAGAGGGCCTCTACATCAACTCCATGGCCTCTCCGGTGATGTGTGAGTGGTTTACTTCAGACCTTCGGGTCCATAGTTATTAGCTAGATGGCTTCTTCTCTCTCTTTGGATCTCAATACGAAGTTCTCCTTGATTCTGTTGGAGATCTATTCGATGTAATCTTCTTTTCGGTGTGTTTGTCGAGATTCGATGAATTGTGGGTTTATGATCAAGTTTATCTATGAACAATATTTGAGTCTTCTCTGAATTCTTTTATGTATGATTGGTTTATCTTTGCAAGTCTCTTCGAATTATCAGTTTTGTTTGGCCTACTAGATTGATCTTTCTTGCAATGGGAGAAGTGCTTAGCTTTGGGTTCAATCTTGCGATGTCCTTTCCCAGTGATAGTAGGGGCAGCAAGGCACGTATTGTATTGTTGCCATCGAGGATAAAAAGATGGGGTTTATATCATATTTCATGAGTTTATCCCTCTACATCATGTCATCTTACTTAAAGCATTACTCTGTTCTTATGAACTTAATACTCTAGATGCATGCTGGATAGCGGTCGATGTGTGGAGTAACAGTAGTAGATGCAGAATCGTTCCGGTCTACTTGTCTCGGACGTGATGCCTATATACATGATCATACCTAGATATTCTCATAACTATGCTCAATTCTATCAATTGCACGACAGTAATTCGTTCACCCATCGTAATACTTATGCTCTTGAGAGAAGCCACTAGTGAAACCTATGGCCCCCTGGTCTATCTTCCATGATATTAATCTTCCAACAATTAGCTATTTCTATTGCCGTTTATTTTACTTTACATCTTTATTTCTCTTTATCATAAAAATACCAAAAATATTATCTTATCATATCTATCAGATCTCACTCTCGTAAGTGACCGTGAAGGGATTGACAACCCCTTTATCGCGTTGGTTGCGAGGTTCTTATTTGTTTGTGTAGGTGCATGGGACTTGAGCGTGATCTCCTACTGGATTGATACCTTGGTTCTCAAAAACTGAGGGAAATACTTACGCTACTTTACTGCATCACCCTTTCCTCTTCAAGGGAAAACCAACGCTGTGCTCAAGAGGTAGCACCCACCAGGGCGCGCCCAGGTGGGTTGTGCCCATCTGGTGCACCACCCCCCCTCTGATGTTTAATGCACCAAAAATTCTTAAATATTCAGAAAAAATCATGTAAAATTTTGAGGGCATTCTGAGAACTTTATTTTTGGGTCATTTTTTATTTCATGGGAAATTCAGAAAACAGACAAAACATGGCATTTTATTTTATTTGACTAATAAAAAACAAAGAATAAAAAGTAGGGTCAAAAGGTAGTGCTTACTAAATTCATCAACTTCATACCATTCAAAAATGATCCACTAATAAGGGTGATCAAGTCTTATTAACAACCACTTTCGATTAGCATGAAATCGAAGAACTTTCATAAATCACTAAGTTACCTCAATGGGGATATGAATGTCCCCAACAATAAGCATTTCATATTTCTTTTGGACAGTAGGTAGAGGTATTTGAAAACTTCCAATGGTGATTGTTGGAGATTTTTCAATAACATTAATACTGTTCACTTGGAATTGTTTCTTCGGAAAGTGCACCGTATGCTCATTACCATTGATATGAAAAGTGGCCTTGCTTTTATTGCAATCAATAACAGCCCCTGCAGTATTCAAGAAGGGTCTACCAAGGATAATCGACATATTGTCGTCCTCGGGCATCTCAAGTATAACAAAGTCAGTCAAAATAGTAACATTAGCAACAACAACGGGCACATCCTCACAGATACCGATAGGTATGGTAGTTGACTTGTCAGCCATTTGCAAAGATATTTCAGTAGGTGCGAGTTTATTCAAGTCAAGTCTTTTATTTTAAGAGAAAGGCATAACACTAACACCTGCTCCTAAATCACACAAAGCAGTTTTCACATAATTCATTTTGATAGAGCAAGGTATAGTTGGTATTACCGGATCTCCAAGTTTTTTAGGAACTCCATCTTTAAAAGTGTAATTAGCAAGCATAGTGGAGATTTTAGCTTTCGGTATTTTTCTCTTATTTGTGATGATGTCTTTCGTATACTTTGCATAAGGAGGCATTTTCAAGATATCAGTCAAGCGAGTACGCAAAAAGACTGGCCTCAGCATTTCAGCAAAGCGTTCAAATTCTTCATCATCATTCTTTTTAGTTGACTTATGTGGAAAAGGCATAGGTTTTTGAACCCACGGTTCTCTTTCTTTATCGTGTTTTCTAGCCACAAAGTCTCTTTTATCATACCTTTTATTCTTAGGTTGTGGGTTATCAAGATCAACAGGTGGTTCTATCTCAACATCATTGTCTGGTTCTTTATTATTTGGTTGAGAGTCTTCATGAGCATTAGCATTATCTTTTTCATTATCACTAGGTGAGTGTTCATTACTAGACTGAGTTTCAGCATCAGAGATAGAAACTTCATTATCTATGTCAGGAGGTTTCTCTATTTCAGGTTCACTAGGAGCATGCGAAGTCCTATCATTCTTCTTTTTCTTTTTCTTTTTATAAGAACTAGGTGCACTAGTGTTAGCTCTTTGTGAATCTTGCTCAATCCTTTTTGGGTGTCCCTCAGGATAATGTGGTTCCTGAGTCATTTTACCTCCTCTAGTTGCAACTCTAACAACAAAGTCATGCATATTATTATTCATTTCATCAAGCAACTCTCTTTGAGATTTAGCAACTTGTTATAACTGAGTTTGAACCATAGAAGCATGATTTCCAACACCTCTAACATCATTTTAGATTCTAAATAACAAGTCACTCAAGCGAGCAATCATATCAGAATTATATTTCAATTGTTTCATAACATTTGCATTGAAGTGATCTTGTTTTCTAATATAACTTTCAAACTCATAAAGGCATTGACTAGGATGCATATTGTGAGGATTGTCATTATCATTAAACTTCATAAGAGAATTTACCTCTACCACCTTAGGCAGTGGTGGTGTATTTATCCCATGTATTTCTTCAATAGGAGGTAAATTTTTGACATCCTCAGCTTTAATACCTTTTTCCTTCATAGATTTCTTTGCCTCTTGCATATCTTCAGGACTGAGATATAATATACCCCTCTTCTTCGGAGTGGGTTTAGGCGGTGGTTCAGGAATAGTCCAATCATCATAATTTTTCAATATGTTATTCAATAATTCCTCAGCTTGTCCAACAGTTCGTTCCCTGAAAACACAACCAGCACAACTATCTAGGAAGCCCCTAGAAGCATCGGTTAGTCCATTATAGAAGATATCAAGTATTTCATTTTCTTAAGAGGATGATTAGGCAAAGCCTCCCCCAAGCTTGTGGGAGACTCTCTTCTTTAGTTTGAGCAAAGTTAAATATTTCCTGTAAGGCGGCTTGTTTCTTATGAGGAGGAACATATTTTTCAAAGAAGTAATAAATCATATCATGGGGACTACGCACACAACCAGGAGCACGAGTATTGTACCAAGCTTGCATGCCTGCAGGTCGACTCTAGAGGATCCCCGGGTACCGAGCTCGAATTCGCCCTATAGTGAGTCGTATTACAATTCACTGGCCGTCGTTTTACAACGTCGTGACTGGGAAAACCATGGAAAGGATCAGATTCAACCAAAGTAATTAACTCTGGGTCGATAGAGAATTCATAATCCTTATCATCAATAAAGATAGGTGAAGTAGAAAACTTAGGATCACACTTCATTCTAGCATTCACAGGATTTTCTTTATACTTGTGTAGTAATTTCTCTAGATCATCTCTATCATTACAAGAAAGAATATCTCTGGTTGTTTCCTCACTCATAACGTAACCTTTCAGTACCTTAGGAAGGCTAGTTCTAGCAGGTGTTTCAGGAGTTTCAGTTTCAAGCTCATCATCAGATTGAACAACATCATGTTGTATAACTCTAGCAATTTGTTTATCAAGAAATTCACCAAGTGGCACATCATCATTATCAAGCAAGGTACTAGCATCATTCATAGTAGAAGTAGCATCATCAATAACTTGCGACATATCATAATTAATAGCATGTGGTGGTGGTGCAAGTTTATTCATAAGAGAAGGTGAGTCTAAAGTAGAACTGGATGGCAGTTCCTTACCTCCCCTCGTCCTTGAGGGAAAGACCTTAGTCTTAGGATCCTTCAGATTCTTCATAGTAATAAATTGATAATAATCCCAAGTGACTCAACAAATATAGCTATGCTCCCCGGCAACGGCACCAGAAAAAGGTCTTGATAACCCACAAGTATAGGGGATCGCAACAGCTTTCGAGGGTAGAGTATTCAACCCAAATTTATAGATTCGACACAAGGGGAGACAAACAATATTTGAAGGCATTAGCAGCTAAGTTGTCAATTCAACCACACCTGGAGATTAATTATCTGTAGCAAAGTGATCAGTAGCAAAGTAGTTTGATAGTTTTGATAATAGTGACAGTAGCAATAGTAACAGTAACAGTGATAGCAGTAATTTTGTAGCAAGCGTAATAGTGATGATAGCAGTAGTAACTTAGCAGAAACAATATAAGATAAATTCGTAGGCATTGGATCGGTGACTTGTTGGATGATATTCATCATGTGACAGTTATAACCTACGGCTATTCGGTACTAGCTCCAGTTTATCGATATAATGTAGGCATGTATTCCGTAAATAGTCATACATGCTTTATTAAAAGAACTTGCATGACATCTTTTGTCCTACCCTCCCATGGCAACGGGGTCCATATTGGAAACTAAGGAATATCAAGGCCTCCTTTCAATAGAGAACCGGAACAAAGCATTAACACATTGTGAATACATGAACTCCTCAAACTACGGTAATCACCGGAAGAAGTCTCAGTTATTGTCACTCCGGGGTTACCGGATCATAACACGTAGTAGGCGACTATAACTTGCAAGATCAGATCTAGAACCTGGATATAATGATGATAACATAAACGGTTCAGATCTTAAATCATGGCACCCGGGCCCAAAGTGACAAGCATTAAACATGGCAAAGTCATAGTGACATCAATCTATTAACATAGTGGATACTAGGGATCAAGCCCTAACAAAACTAACTCAATTACATGATGAATCTCATCCAACTCCTCACCGACCAGCAAGCCTACGAAGGAATTAATCACTCTCGGTGGGGAGCGTCATGGAATTGGCGATGGAGAAGGGTTGGTGATGACGAAGAATGAAGATCCCCCTCTTCGAAGCCCCAAACGGACTCCAGATCTGCCCTCCCGAGGAAGAATAGGGCTTGGCGGCAGCTTCATCTGGTGTATCGCGATAATTCTTTCTCCCTTATTTTTTCTCCAAAAATAGGAATTTATAGTGTTGGTTTCAGGGTCAGCGGGGCCACCAGGTGGGGCCAACCCACCTGCACGCGCCAGGAGAGGGGGGAGCGCCCTGGTGGGTTGTGCCCACCCAGGTGCCCCTCTCCGGCAAGTATTGGCTCCAGAAATTATTGATATAAAAAATCCTCACAAAGTTTCGTTCCATTCCGAGAACTTTTATTTCTGCACAAAAACAACACCATGGTAGTTCTGCTGAAAACAGCGTCAGTTCGGGGTTAGTTTCATTCAAATCATGCAAATAAGAGTCCAAAACAAGAGGAAAAGCATTAGGAAAAGTAGATACGTTGGAGACGTATCACTCAACTGGATCAAGAGATCGAGGGACGTCATCGAGCTGAACGTGTGCTGAACGCGGAGGTGCCATACGTTCGGTTCTTGGATAGGTTGGATCACAAAGACGTTCGACTACATCAACTGCGTTAGTAAACGCTTCCTCTTTTGGTCTACGAGGGTACATGGACACACGCTCCCTGCTTGTTGCTATGATTCTCCTAGATTGATCTTGTGTGATCATTGGAAAGCTTTTGAAATACTACGTTCCACAACACTTGATACGTCCGGACATGTCCACAGACATTTGGCGTGTCCGATTTGATGCACAACATTACAAATGCCCTTAACCATCGACATTCTCTTGTGTATCTCTAAACCCTATGCACAAGAATGATAAGTCATATTCCTTTCACACTTCTCAAGCCCAATATCATTCCTCCGACTTGGACTTTCATGCTAGAATTAAAAACCCATCTAAACAACAATGGTGTAACACGCGGGCCTATGTCTATTGGTGGTCTCAAACTCTTATTAGAGTGAGGCACATCTCGATCAATACATCTCGAATCTAAAGAGAGAATGTTATTTTTAGGATGCCCCCACTCTGAAGTATGATTGACCATATCATCCAGCAAGTGATCTTAAGTGCTCAATGCATCCATAATGAACTCGAACGTGTGTGCTTCGGAAGAGAAGTAATGCGAACTACTAGTAATTGTTATGTTGGCTCAGCCCGATCAAGACTTCTATCCCTCAGAGATTGTCTCGCGTCTTATCCGTGTTCGTGGATGAGGAAATTGGACTTCGTATTCTTCCCGGGTCAGGCTCGTGAGCCGATGTCGTATTATGTTGTAATTAGGGCGTGAGTAGTCGAAGTACAAGCCCTAACATCCCCTTCCTTGAGAAAGCAATTGACCCCAAGTTGGCGTATACGGAAAATGAGTCTTTAGGTCGATGAGGTCCTCTGAAGTATTGTCCAGAGCCCTCTACTCAGACCAGCATACCAAGCCGTGTTCCCGGACATGATCTCCCTTTATTACTTATACTAATGCCTCACCAAAAATTACATAGTGATAGAATGATCGTAATACTTATATGGTAATAAGAGGATACCTGAGATGGTGGCGGGGGAGCAACACGTCGAAGATTAGAGACGTGCAGTTGATAAGGTGAAGGTAGCTCTAGGTATTAATATGGAACAACCCCGACATGTTGAAGCTTGCATTTTTATCTGTTGGTTATTTCAGGTTATCAGTCACCTCCGTGGGCGACACGGGCGGCGGCCCTTGTGCTCGTCCCAACTCCCTCCCCTCCTCTCTTTTTCCTCCATGCCACTACTAGGGGACGCCGATGTCAAAGCGCATGCAGCTGACGGCGATGGGGGTGGCTGGGTCCTTTCGTCAATGTGCGTGGAATGCAGGTTCTAGCTCGAGAACGACTCCTGGCATGCTACGGCAATGGCGGGATAGCGGTAGCGCACATGGCTGATGCTGGCTATGACCATGGTTGGCCGCGACGGACGACCATCGATTCCCCGATCCAGAACTAAAGCGGCCCAGACTGGCATGGGTAAGGCGGATGCTCCCGATGGTCGTCTCCTTGTCAAGCTGGTGGCATGGCGTCCACTCCCGGCTACGTGGCCCTGCTCGGGAGCCGCGCCTAGAGGCAGCGGTGTCCCCTTCCGAAGATGGTGGCGGATGGTTGGTCCCGATGAACTACCTTCACCTTATCAGACGGTGGTGGGTCCGGCTGGCTGCTTGCATCCTGATCGGACCAGGGTTTCTCTGTCTTTGTTGTGGAGGGTAGTCTGCAAGTCACTGTTGAGCGACAACGTGAATTGATGACATTGCAGGATGCACCTAGAAGGCTCCTATGTTAGTTCTGGCGACTCTCACTTCGAGCAGTTTACCTTCAATAGTGACATGTAATCTATGAAGGAAATATGCCATAGAGGCAATAATAAAGTTGTTATTTTATATTTCCTTATATCGTGATAAATGTTTATTATTCATGCTAGAATTGTATTAACCGGAAACTTGATGCATGTGTGGATACATAGACAAAACACTTTGTCCGTAGTAAGCCTCTACTAGACTAGCTCGTTAATCAAATATGGTTAAGTTTACTAACCATAGACATGTGTTGTCATTTGATGAATGGGATCACATCCTTAGGAGAATGATGTCATGGACAAGACCCATCCGTCAGCTTAGCATGTTGATCGTTCAGTTTTATTGCTATTTCTTTCTTCATGTCAAATACATATTCCTTCGATTATGAGATTATGCAACTCCTGCATACCGTAGGAATACCTTGTGTGCTATCAAACGTCACAACGTAATAGGGTGATTATAAAGATGCTCTAAAGGTATCTCCGAAGGTGTTTGTTGGGTTCGCATAGATCGAGATTAGGATTTGTCACTTCGAGTATCGGAGACATATCTCTGGGCCCTCTCGGTAATGTACATCATAATAAGCCTTGCAAGCAATGTGACTAATGAGTTAGTTGCGGGATGATACATTACGGAACGAGTAAAGAGACTTGCCGATAACGAGATTGAACTAGGTATGGAGATACCGACGATGGAATCTCGGGCAAGTAACATACCGATGACAAAGGGAGTAACGTATGTTGTCATAATGGTTTGACTGATAAAGATCTTCGTAGAATATGTGGGAGCCAATATGAGCATCTAGGTTCTGCTATTGGTTATTGACCGGAGAGGTGTCTCGGTCATGTCTACATAGTTCTCGAACCCGTAGGGTCCACACGCTTAACGTGCGATGACGATTTATATTATATGAGTTATGTGATTTGGTGACCGAATGCTGTTTAGAGTCCCGGATGAGATCAAGGACATGACGAGGAGTCTCGAAATTGTTGAGAGGTAAAGATTCATATATAGGACGATAGTATTTGGACACCGGAAGTGTTCCGGGGGTACCGGGTACGTATCGGGTCACCGGAAGGGGTTCCGCGCAACCCCCGCTAAACTATATGGGCCTTAAGGGGCCAAGAGGGGGACAGACCAGCCCCTCCCATATGGGCTGTCCAAATTGGAGAAGAAAAGGCAAAGGAGGAAAGGGAAAAGGTAATAGGATTCCCCCTTCCCCCTCTTCTCTTCCTACTCCGAATAGGAATAGGAAAGGGGGGAGGCCGCTGCCTATCCTCCCTTCCAACCTATATATATGAGGGGGGCACCGCTAGAAAACACAAGAACAATTGTTAGCTGTGTGCGGCGCCCCCTCCACAGTTTACGCCTCTGGTCATATCTTCGTAGTGCTTAGGCGAAGCCCTGCGCGGATCACTTCACCATCACCGGAGCCACGCCATCATGCTAACAGAACTCATCTACTCCCTTGACACTTTGCTGGATTAAGAGTTAGAGGGACTTCATTAAGCTGAACGTGTGCAGAACTCAGAGGTGTCGTACGTTCGGTGCTTGACCGGTCGGAACGAGAAGAAGTTCGACTACATCAACCGCGTTGTCAAACGCTTCCGCTTTCGGTCTATGAGGGTACATGGACACACTCACCCCTTCTCGTTTCTATGCATCTCCTAGATAGATCTTGCGTGAGCGTAGGAATTTATTTTGAAATTGCATGCTATGTTTCCCAACAGTGGCATCCGATCCAGGTCTATGCGTAGATGATATGCACGAGTAGAACACAAAGAGTTGTGGGCGATGATAGTCATACTGCTTACCACCAACGTCTTATTTTGATTCGGCGGTATTGTTGGATGAAGCGGCCCGGACCAACCTTACATGACCACATTCATGAGACCGGTTCCACCGACAGACATGCAACTTGTTTTGCATAAAGGTGGATGGTGGGTGTCTATTTCTCCAACTTTAGTAGAATCAAATTTGACTACGGCCGGTCCTTGTTGAAGGTTAAAATAGCAAACTTGACGAAACATCGTTGTGGTTTTGATATCTAGGTAATAACGGTTCTTACTTGAAGCTTGTAGAAGCCATGTAAAACTTGCAACAACAAAGTAGAGGACGTCTAACTTGTTTTTGCAAGGCATGTTGCGATGTGATATGGTCAAGACATGATGTGATATACGTTATTCTATGAGATGATCATGTTTTGTAAAGTTATCAGCAACTGGCAGGAGCCTTAGGGTTGTACCTTTGTTGTGTGAAATGCAATCGCTATGTAATTGCTTTACTTTATCACTATGCGTTAGCGATAGTTGTAGAAGCAATAGTTGGTGAGACGACAACGACGCTACGATGGAGATCAAGGTGTCAAGCCGGTGACGACGGAAATCATGACGGTGCTTTGGAGATGGAGATCAAAGGCACAAGATGATGATGGCCATATCATGTCACATATTTTGATTTCATGTGATGTTTATCTTTTATGCATCTTATTTTGCTTAGTACGGAGGTAGCATTATAAGATGATCCCTCACTAAAATTTCAAGGTATAAGTGTTCTCCCTGAGTATGCACCGTTGAGACAGTTCGTCGTGCCGAGACACCACGTGTTGATTGGGTGTGATAAGCTCTACGTTCACATACAATGGGTGTAAGACAGTTCTGCACGTGCGGAATACTAGGGTTAAACTTGACGAGCCTAGCATGTACAAACATGGCCTCAGAACATTGGAGACCGAAAGGTCGAACGTGAATCATATAGTAGATATGATCAACATAGAGATGTTCACCATTGAAGACTACTCCATCTCACGTGATGATCGGACATGGTTTAGGTTATTTGGATCACGTAATCATTTAGATGACTCGAGGGATGTCTATCTAAGTGGGAGTTCTTAAGTAATATGATTAACTGAACTTAATTTATCATGAACTTAGTCCTGATAGGATTTGCATATCTATGTTGTAGATCAATAGCTCGTGTATAGCTCCCCTGTTTTATTTTTGATATGTTCCTATAGAAAACTAACTTGAAAGATGATAGTAGCAATGATGCGGACTCTGTCCATGATCTGAGGATTATCCTCATTGCTGCACATAAGAATTATGTCCTTGATGCGCCGCTAGTTGACAGACCTGTTGCAGGAGCTGATGCAGACATTATGAACATTTGACAAGCTCGGTATGATGACTACTTGATAGTTTAGTGTGCCATACTTTACGGCTTAGAACCAGGACTTCAAAAACATTTTGAATGCCACGAAGCATATGAGATGTTCCAAGATCTGAAATTGGTATTTCAGACTCATGCCCGTGTTAAGAGGTATGAGAACTCTGACAAGTACTTTGCCTACAAGATGGAGGAGAATAGCTCAGCTAGTGAGCATGTGCTCAGAATGTCTGAGTACTACAATCACTTGAATCAAGTGGGGGTTAATCTTTCAGATAAGATAGTGATTGACAGAGTTCTCTAGTCACTATCACCAAGTTACTAGAACTTCGTGATGCACTATAATATGCAAGGGATAACGGAAACGATTCCCAAGCTCTTCGTGATGCTGAAATCGGCGAAGGTGGAAATCAAGAAAAAGCATCAAGTGTTGATGGTTGACAAGATCACTAGTTTCAAGTAAAAGGGCACGGGAAAGAAAGGGAACTTCAAGAAGAATGGGAATCAAGTTGCCACTCCCGTGAAGAAGCCCAAAGCTAGACCTAAGCCTGACACTGAGTGCTTCTACTACAAAGGGAATGGTCACTGGAAGCGGAACTACCCCAAATACTTGGTGGATAAGAAGGATGGCAAAGTGAACAAAAGTATATTTGATATACATGTTATTGATGTTTACTATACTAGTGTTCATAGTAACCCCAGGGTATTTGATACTGGTTCAGTTGCTATCATTAGTAACTCGAAATAGGAGTTGCAAAATGAACAGAGACTAGTTAAGGGCAAGGTGGCGATGTGTGTTGGAAATGATTCCAAGGTTAATAAGATCACCATCGCACACTCCTTCTACCTTCAGGATTAGTGCCGAACCTAAAATAAATGTTATTTGGTGTTTGCGTTGAGCATGAATATGATTGGATCATGTTTATTGCAATACAGTTATTCATTTAAGTCAAAGAATAATTGTTGTTCTGTTTACATGAATAAAACTTTCTATGGTCATACACTTAATATAAATGATTTATTGAATCTCGATCGTAGTGATACAACTATTCATAATATTGATGCCAAAATATGAAAAGTTGATAATGATAGTGCAACATACTTGTGGCACTACCGTTTAGGTCATATTGGTGGAAAGTGCATGAAGAAACACCATGCGGATGAACTTTTGGAATCACTTGATTATGAATCATGTGATGCTTGCGAACCATGCCTCATGGGCAAGATGACTAAGAATTCATTCTCCGGAACAATGGACCGAGCCACTGACTTATTGGAAATAATACATACCAATGTATGTGGTCCGATGAGTGTTGAGGCTCACGGCGGGTATTGTTATTTTCTAACCTTCATAGATGATTTGAGCAGATATGGGTATATCTACTTAATGAAACACAAGTCTGGAACATTTGAAAAAGTTCAAAGAATTTCAGAGTGAAGTGGAGAATCATCGTAACAAGAACATAAAGTTTCTACGATCTGATCGTGGAGGCGAATATTTGAGTTACGAGTATGGCTTCATTTAAAACAACGTGGAATAGTTTCACAACTCACGCCACCTGGAACACCACAGCGTAATGGTGTGTCCGAACGCCGTAATCGTACTTTATTAGATATGGTGTGATCTATGATGTCTCTTGCCGATTTACCACTATCGTTTTGGGGTTATGCATTAGAGACAGCTGCATTCACGTTAAAGAGGGCACCATCTAAATATGTTGAGACGACACCGTATGAACTATGGTTTGGCAAGAAACCTAAGTCGTCGTTTCTTAAAGCTTCATCCTGATAAGCTCGAACCCAAATAGGAGAAGTGCATCTTCATAGGATACCCAAAAGAAACTGTTGGGTATACCTTCTATCACAGATCCGAAGGCAAGATCTTTGTTGCTAAGAATGGATCCTTTCTAGAGAAGGAGTTTCTCTTGAAAGAAGTGAGTGGGCGGAAAGTAGAACTTGATGAGGTAATTGTACCTTCTCTCGAATTGGAAAGTAGTTCATCACAGAAATCAGTTCCAATGATGCCAACACCAACTAGAGAGGAAGCTAATGATAATGATCATGAAAACTTCAGATCAAGTTACTACCGAACCTCGTAGGTCAACTAGAGCACGTTCTGCACCAGAGTGGTACAGTAATCCTGTTTTGGAAGTCATGTTACTAGACCATGACAAACCTACGAACTATGAGGAAGCGATGATGAGCCCAGATTTTGATAAATGGCTTGAGGCCAAGAAATCTGATATAGGATCCAAGTATGAGAACAAAGTGTGGACTTTGGTGGACTTGCCCGATGATCAGCAAGCCATTGAGAATAAATGGATCTTCAAGAGGAAGACGGACGCTGATGGTAGGGTTACTATCTACAAAGCTTGACTTGTTGCAAAAGGTTTTTCGACAAGTTCAAGGGTTTGACTACGATGAGACTTTCTCACCCGTAGCGATGCTTAAATCTGTCTGAATCATGTAAGCAATTGCCGCATTTTATGAAATCTGGCAAATGAATGTAAAAACTGCATTCCATAATGGATGTCTCAAAGAAGAGTTGTATATGATGCAACCAGAAAGTTTTGTTGATCCTAAAGGTGCTAACAAAGTGTGCAAGCTCCAGCGATCCATTTATGGACTGGTGCAAGCATCTCGGAGTTGGAATATAAGCTTTGATGAGGTGATCAAAGCATATGGTTTTATACAGACTTTCAGAGAAGCCTGTATTTACAAGAAAGTGAGTGGGAGCTCTGTAGCATTTCTGATATTATATGTGGATGACATATTGTTGATCGAGAATGATATAGAATTTCTGGATAGCATAAAAGGATAATTGAATAAGATTTTTTCAATAAAAGACCTCGGTTAAGCTGCTTATATATTGAGCATCAAGATCTATAGAGATAGATCAAGATGCTTGATAGGACTTTCACAAAGCACATACCTTAACAATATTTGAAGGAGTTCAAAATGGATCAGTCAAAGAAAGGGTTCTTACCTGTGTTACAAGGTGTGAAGTTGAGTAAGACTCAAAACGCGACCATGGTAGAATATAGAGAGAGAATGAAAGTCATTCCCTATGCCTCAGCCATAGGTTCTATAAATTATGCTATGTTGTGTACCAGACCTATTGTGTACCTTACCATGATTTTGGCAAGGGGGTACGATAATGATCCAGGAGTGGATCACTGGACAGCGGTCAAAGTTATCCTTAGTTACCTAAGAGGACTAAGGAAATATTTCTCGATTATGAAGGTGATAAAGAGTTTGTCGTAAAGAGTTACGTCGATGCAAACTTTGACACTAATCCAGATGACTATGAGTCTCGATCTAGATACATATTGAAAGTGGGAGCAATTAGCTAGAGTAGCTCCGTGCAGAGTATTGTAGACATAGAAATTTGCAAAATACATACGGATCTGAATGTGGCAGACCTGTTGAATAAACTTCTCTCACAAGCAAAACATGATCACACCTTAGTACTCTTTAGGTGTTAATCACATAGCGATGTGAACTAGATTATTGACTCTAGTAAACCCTCTGAGTGTTCTTCACATGGAGATGTGAACTACGGGTGTTAATCACATAAAGATGTGAACTATTGGTGTTAAATCACATGGCCATGTGAACTAGATTATTGACTCTAGTGCAAGTGGGAGTCTGAAGGAAATATGCCCTAGAGGCAATAATAAAGTTGTTATTTTATATTTCCTTATATCGTGATAAATGTTTATTATTCATGCTAGAATTGTATTAACCGGAAACTTGATACATGGGTGGATACATAGACAAAACATTGTGTCCCTAGTAAGCCTCTACTAGACTATCTAGTTAATCAAAGATGGTTAAGTTTCCTAACCATAGACATGTGTTGTCATTTTATGAACGGGATCACATCATTAGGATAATGATGTGATGGACAAGTCCCATCCGTCAGCTTAGCATGTTGATCGTTCAGTTTTATTGCTATTGCTTTCTTCATGTCAAATACATATTCCTTCGACCATGAGATTATGCAACTCCCGGATACCAGAGGAATACCTTATGTGCTATCAAATGTCACAACGTAACTAGGTGATTATAAATATGCTCAACAGGTATCTCCGAAGGTGTTTGTTGGGTTGGCATAGATCGAGATTAGGATTTTCACTCCGTGTATCGGAGAGGTATCTCTAGGCCCTCTCGGTAATGATCATCACTATAAGCCTTGCAAGCAATGTGAC
This sequence comes from Triticum urartu, assembly GCF_003073215.2. Classification (NCBI taxonomy): domain Eukaryota; kingdom Viridiplantae; phylum Streptophyta; class Magnoliopsida; order Poales; family Poaceae; genus Triticum; species Triticum urartu. Next base: position 92,231,457 of record NC_053026.1, read on the forward strand.
TAATGAGTTAGTTGTGGGATGATACATTACGGAACGAGTAAAGAGACTTGTTTGTAATGAGATTGAACTAGGTATGGAGATACCGACAATTGGATCTTGGGCAAGTAACATACCGATGACAAATGGAATAACGTATGTTGTCATAGCGGTTTGACCGATAAAGATCTTCATAGAATATGTGGGAGCCAACATGAGCATCCAGGTTCTGCTATTGGTTATTGACTAGAGAGGTGTATCGGTCATGTCTATATAGTTCTCTAACCCGTAGGGTCCGCACGCTTAACGTTCGATGACGATGTGTATTATATGAGTTATGTGATTTGGTAACCGAATGTTGTTCGGAATCCCGGATAAGATCACAGACATGATGAGGAGTCTTGAAATGGTTTAGAGGTAAAGATTCATATATAGGAGGATAGTATTTGGACACCAGAAGTGTTCCGGGGGTACCGGGTACGTATCGGGTCACCGGAAGGGGTTCCGGGCACCCCCGGCAAACTATATGGGCCTTAATGGGCCAAGAGGGGGACAGACCAGCCTCTAAGGGGCTGGTGCGCCCCTCCCATATGGGCTGGACAAATTGGGGTAGAAAAGGGGAAGGCGGAAAGGGAAAAGGGAATAGGATCCCCCTCTTCGCTTCCTACACCGAATAGGAATAGGAAAGGGGGGAGGCCAAATTGGGAGGACCCCAAGTAGGATTCCTCCTACTTGGGGTGCCCCCTTGGCTGCCTCTCCTCCCCTCCAACCTATATATATATATGAGGGGGGCATTGCTAGAAAACACACGAACTATTGTTAGCCGTGTGCGGTGAGGGAGTCCTAGATTAAGGGGTCCTCGGGCGTCCGGCCTGTGTGACGTGGGCCGGACTACTGGGCCATGAAGATACAAGATAGAAGACTTCCTCCCGTGTCCGGATGGGACTCTCCTTTGCGTGGAAGGAAATCTAGGTGGTCGGATGTATTATTTCCTTTCTATGTAACTGACTTTGTACAACCCTAGGCCCCTCCAGTGTCTATATAAACCGAAGGGTTTAGTCTGTAGAGGCAATCATAATCATACTGGCTAGACTTCTAGGGTTTTAGCCAATACGATCTCATGGTAGATCAACTCTTGTAATGCTCATACTCATCAATATCAATCAAGCAGGACATAGGGTATTACCTCCATCATGAGGGCCCGAACCTGGGTAAAACATCGTGTCCCCTGCCTCCGGTTACCATCGACCTTAGACGCACAGTTCGGGACCCCCTACCCGAGATCCGCCGGTTTTGACACCGACATTGGTCTTTCATTGAGAGTTCTAATGACCCACGAGTATAGGGGATCTATCGTAGTCCTTTCGATAAGTAAGAGTGTTGAACCCAATGAGGAGCAGAAGGAAATGATAAACGGTTTTCAGCAAGGTATTCTCTGCAAGTACTGAAATAAGTGGTAACAGATAGTTTTGTGATGAGATAATTTGTAACGAGCAACAAGTAACAAAAGTAAATAAAGTGCAGCAAGGTGGCCCAATCCTTTTGTAGCAAAGGACAATCCTGGAAAAACTCTTATATAAGGAAAAGCGCTCCTGAGGACACATGGGAATATCGTCAAGCTAGTTTTCATCACGTTCATATGATTCGCATTCGGTACTTTGATAATTTGATATGTGGGTGGACCGATGCTTGGGTGCTATTCTTACTTGAACAAGCATCCCATTTATGATTAACCTCTATTGCAAGCATCCGCAACTACAACAAAATTATTAAGGTAAACCTAACCATAGCATGAAACATATGGATCCAAATCAGCCCCTTACGAAGCAACGCATAAACTAGGGTTTAAGCTTCTGTCACTCTAGCAACCCATCATCTTCTTATTACTTCCCAATGCCTTCCTCTAGGCCCAAATAATGGTGAAGTGTTATGTAGTCGATGTTCACATAACACCACTAGAGGCTAGACAACATACATCTCATCAAAATATTGAACGAATACCAAATTCACATGACTACTAATAGCAAGACTTCTCCCTTGTCCTCAGGAACAAACGTAACTACTCACAAAGCATATTCATGTTCATAATCACAGGGGTAATAATATGCATAAAGGATCTGAACATATGATCTTCCACCAATTAAACCAACTAGCATCAACTACAAGGAGTAATTAACACTACTAGCAACCTACTAGCACCAATCCCGGACTTGGAGACAAGAATTGGTTACAAGAGATGAACTAGGGTTTTGAGATGAGATGGTGCTGATGAAGATGTTGATGGAGATATCCCTCTCCCGATGAGAGGAGCGTTGGTGATGACGATGGCGATGATTTCCCCCTCTGGGAGGGAAGTTTCCCTGGCAGAACAGCTCTGCCGGAGCTCTAGATTGGATCCGCCAAGGTTCCGCCTCGTGGCAGCGGAGTTTCATCCCGAAAGGTTGCTTCTTTTTTTTTCTCGACGAAAGACTTCATATAGGAGAAGATGGTCATCGGAGAGCCACCAGGGGGCCCACGAGGTAGGGGGCGCGCCCCCACCCTCGTGAGCAGGGTGTGGGCCCCCTGGTCTTCATCTTTGGTGAGGATTTTTCATTATTTATTATAAGGTGTTCCGTGGAGTTTCAGGACTTTTGGAGTTGTGCAGAATAGGTCTCTAATATTTGCTCCTTTTCCAGCCCAGAATTCCAGCTGCCGGCATTCTCCCTCCTTATGTAAACCTTGTAAAATAAGAGAGAATAGCCATAAGTATTGTGACATAATGTGAAATAACAGCCCATAGTGCAATAAATATCGATATAAAAGCATGATGCAAAATGGACGTATCAACTCCCCCAAGCTTAGACCTCGCTTGTCCTCAAGCGAAAAGCCGAAATCAAAAAATATGTCCACGTGTTTAGAGATGAAGGTGTCGATAAAAATAAGATACGGACATGAGGGCATCATGATCATTCTTAGAACAGCAACTTATATAATTCTTGTCATATGATCTCTAATGCTAGAGTAATAATTCAATCACAATATCAAGTATGAATCGTAAACTTCATTGAAAACTAACAAACTATAATCTCTGTCATTGAAACAATTGCAATTTATCATAACAAAGAAAAGAGTCAATGTATAAGAGCTTTTCAGCAAGTCCACTGTAACACCTACGATGTGGCTATATCTCCCACATGTCGGAGCACGACTTAGAGGCATAACCGCATTGTAGGCAATGTCGTAAGAGGGGTAATCTTTACACATCCCACGTATTGAATAAGAAAGACGTACTGTAGCGACCAGACCTCAAACAGTCTGATCTCTGTGCTCCGGTGTCATCCCTGGATCAGTAATGCTGACACCACACAGTACTCGGAGGATTTATAGCAGAGTAGCAATCACACACTTATTACATCGAGTGTCTCCATAGAGAACTTATTACAATAAATAAGGCTTAAGGCCATCTAATAATGATAACAGCGGAAGGCTTGGAAGATAAGTGAGTCCATCAACTCCAACGGCATCACTGAGTATAGAACCACGACCTAAAAACTCCTTAATCATCGTCTGAAAAGTCTGCAACATTAACGTTGCAGCCTGAAAACGGATCAGCACATGGAATATGCTAGCAAGGTAACACATAGAGAGTAATGGAATGAAATAGCTATACTATATGCATATTTGGCTGGTGGAAAGCTCTATGGTTATAGTTTTGCGTAAAGCCAATTTTTCCCTACTTCAAAGGAATAAAATTTAATTACTATCATGGTGGTTGTTAAACATTGAGAATGGTTGAAAGCATTCTCAATCCCAATTAAGCATCATCATTGAACATAACCCAACAAAATTAATTTAGAGTAACATGTTGAGATTCACATGAAAATCCAAGTACTAGATACTCAAGACGTCCATAACCGGGGACACGGCTAACCATGATTAGTTTATTACACTCTGTTGAGGTTTGCGCACTTTTCCCCACAAGACTCGATCGCCTCCGTTTGGTTTCTCGCACTACATGGTGTTTGAGAAGACGGATGACCGAGACATAGTCTTTCAGAAGCGCTAGCTCCTTACGATCGGGTAGACCGTACCACCTAGACATAGTTGGTTCGTTTTTTTTAATTATTCCGCTCGGAAGAAAAATAAAAAGAAATACTAAACGGACTCCATAAATTCCGAAATAAATTTTCACGGGCTTCTAAAATCAAGCCGCACAAGGTGAACATTTATTTGGGCCCTAAATGCAATTTTGAAAAACGCACATTTTTCCTAAATTCAAATAAAACACCGAAAAACTCTGAAATAAAAACTTATTTGATTTTATTATTAAATCCTCAATATTTCTTTATTTTGGGAAAGTCATTTTATTCCCTCTCTCATATTTTTGTAGTAGAAATAATTGATGATAAAATAAATAAAATCAAATGATCCTATTCTCAAAATTTGAGAGAACTCAAATATGAAAATAACGAAATCCCCAAGTCTCTCCATGGGTCATTGAGTTGCGTAGAATTTCTAGGATCAACCAAAATGCAAAATAAAATATGATATGCATGATGATCTAATGTATAACATTCCAAATTGAAAATTTGGGATGTTACAAACCTACTCCCCTTAAGATGAATCTCGCCCTCGAGATTCGGGTTGGCTAGAAAATAGGTGAGGGTGGTCTTTGAGCAAATCTTCCTCTCGTTCCCAGGTGGCTTCATCCTCCGTGTGGTGGCTCCACTGAACTTTGCAAAACTTGATAACCTTGCTGCGAGTAACTTGGCTGGCAAACTCGAGGATCTTAATTGGTTTCTCCTCGTAGGTCAAATCGTTATCCAAATGAATAGTTTCCAAAGGCACTGTGTCTCTCAACGGTATGTCAGCCATCTCCGCGTGACATTTCTTTAACTGGGAAACGTGGAACACATCATGTACTCCTGATAATCCTTCGGGCAATTCCAACTTGTAGGCCACTTCTCCCATACGCTCCAAAACTCGATATGGTCCTACAAATCGTGGCGCTAACTTCCCTTTAACTCCAAAACGCTTTGTTCCCCAAAGTGGAGATACTCGAAGGTAAGCTCTGTCTCCGACTTCGTAAACTGTCTCCTTGCGTTTAGAATCCGCATAACTTTTCTGTCTGGAATGGGCTACCTTGAGCCTATCGCGAATCAGCTTCACCTTCTGTTCATACTCTTTAATCAAGTCAGGACCAAACAACTGGCGGTCTCCAACTTCGTCCCATGACAGCGGTGTCCTGCACCTCCTTCCGTACAAGGCTTCGAAAGGGGGCCATCTTTAAACTGGTTTGGTGACTGTTGTTGTAAGAGAACTCTGCATATGGAAAATTATCGTCCCAACTAGATCCGTAATCTAGCGCACAAGCTCTCAGCATATCCTCCAAAATCTGATTGACTCTCTCGGTCTGTCCATCTGTCTGTGGATGAAAAGCTATACTGAATTCTAGCCTGGTACCCAAAGTTTCGTGCAACTGCTTCCAGAACTTTGAGGTAAATTGGGTTCCTCTATCTGATACGATACTCCTCGGAACTCCATGCAAACATACGATCCTGGTCATGTATATCTTTGCCAACTTAGCACTGGTATAAGTGGTCTTTACTGGGATGAAATGAGCTACCTTCGTCAATCGATCAACTATAACCCAAATCGAGTCATAGCCGGAACGAGTCCTGGGTAATCCCGTGATAAAATCCATGCCTAACTTATCCCACTTCCATTCGGGTATCGGCAATGGTTGTAACAATCCTGTTGGCTTCTGATGTTCTGCCTTTACTCTCTGACATACATCACAAACTGCTACATACTCCGCTATATCCTTCTTCATTCCGGTCCACCAGAAAATATCCTTCAAATCCAGATACATCTTGGTATTTCCTGGGTGAATTGAATACGGTGAGTCGTGTGCCTCTTGCAAAATCAACTTCCTGATCTCCGGGTCATTGGGCACATAAACGCGGTCTTCAAACCATAGGGTGTCGTGTTCATCCTCACGAAATCCTTTAGCTTTTCCTTTGCTCAGTTTCTCCTTTATAGCAGCAATCTCTTTGTCAGCTTTCTGAGCTTCCCTGATTTTATCCATCAAGGTTGACTGAATCTCCATTGCTGCTACATAACCTCTCGGAAATATTTCCAAACATAGTTCACGAAGATTTTCGGCTAACTCCCTTGGTATTCCTCCCGTCATTAACATATTGACATGGCTCTTACGGCTTAATGCGTCAGCTACTACATTAGCCTTTCCGGGGTGATAATGCAATTTCATATCATAATCCTTGATAAGCTCCAACCATCTCCTTTGTCTGAGGTTTAGCTCCTTCTGTGTGAAGATGTATTTCAAACTCTTATGATCCGGGTACACCTCACAATGGTTTCCAATGAGAAAATGTCTCCATGTCTTCAATGCATGCACTACGGCTGCTAACTCCAAATCATGCGTGGCATAATTCAACTCATGAGGCTTCAGTTGTCTTGAGGCATATGAAACAACTCTCCCTTCCTGCATAAGCACTGCTCCAAGTCCTCGACGTGAAGCGTCGCAATACACCTCATAATCTTTGGTCTAGCCTGGCAAAATCAACACTGGTGAGGTAACCAAACATTTCTTCAACTCCTGGAAACTAGCCTCACATTCCTCTGTCCATATGAACTTGGTATCTTTCTTCAACAACTCCGTCATAGGCTTCGCAATCTTTGAGAAATTCTCGATAAATCTCCGGTAGTATCCTGCGAGTCCAAGAAAACTCCGGATCTCTCCAACTGTTGTTGGGGCTTCCCACTTGGTCACGGTTTCAACTTTAGCGGGATCTACTGCTATACCTTATCCAGATATAACATGTCCGAGGAATCCTACTTCCTTCAACCAAAACTCACATTTGCTGAACTTGGCATATAATTGATGTTCTCTGAGCCTTCCAAGTACCAAACGCAAATGCTCCTTATGTTCCTCTTCATTCTTCGAATAAACCAGGATATCATCAATGAACACTACGACGAACTTATCCAAAAACTCCACAGACACTTTGTTCATCATGTTCATAAAATAGGCAGGTGCGTTAGTCAGACCAAATGACATAACGGTATACTCATATAGCCCATACCTGGCGGTAAAAGTTGTCTTCAGAATATCCTGTTCTCGAATCTTCAGCTGGTGGTATCCTGATCGCAGATCGATCTTGGAAAATACCTTAGCTCCTTGCAATCGATCAAACAAATTGTTGATCATTGGTAGTGGGTACTTGTTCTTGATCGTTACTTCATTCAATCCTCGATAATCAACAACCATCCTTAACGATCCATCCTTTTTCTCCACTAGAAGTACTGGCGATCCCCAAGGCGAAGAACTTGGGCGAATATATCCCTTATCCAGTAACTCCTTAATCTACTTCTTAATTTCCACCAAATCCTTTGCTGGCATCCTATATGGTCTCTTTGATATTGGACCTGTGCCTGGCAATAGCTCAATCAAAAACTCAATATCTCTATCCGGTGGCATGCCTGGCAACTCCTCTGGAAACATATCAGGGAAATCCCTTACCACTGGTACTTCCTGTTGCACAACTCCTATTAGGCAATTTACTTGAGTCCTCTTTGGCACATGCCGGGATACATACTTGATCCTTCTCCCTTCTGGGGTGGTAAGCAAAATTGACTTACTAGCACATTCAATATTCCCTTCATACTTTGATAACCAATCCATGCCTAATATCACATCCAATCCTTGAGATTCCAATACTATTAGGTCTGAGGGAAAAACATAGTTACCAATCCTTAATGGTAACCGATCACACCATAGACTAGCCACATACTCTGCTCCGGGCGAGGTTACTAACATGGGTGACCTAAGGGCTTGGGTTGGTAGGTTATACTTATCCACAAATCCCCTTGAGATGTATGAATGCGGTGCGCCAGTATCAAAAAGAACGAGTGCAGTAACTGACTTAACCAAAAACTTACCTATTACTGCATCGGGCTGAGCTTCAACCTCCTCCATGCTAACGTGGTTCACCTGTCCCCTGTTGAAAGGGTTCGGCTTCTTCCCAGAACTTCCATTGCCATTTTGGCCTTCAGGACATTCATTGGCATAATGTCCTGTCTTCGAACACTTAAAGCAAGTGACTTGGCTTAGGTCCTTCTTGGCTGGGGTTGAGGGGTTGGTGCGGTTCTGGCCGTTGCTTCCTCCATTGCCATTACCATTCTTGGTGCCATTGTGATTGTGCGAGCTACCTACTCCATGGGTATGCTGAAAATGTCCTCCCGGTATATGGGTAAAATGTGGCTTCTGCTGAGCTCCTGAATTGTACTTTCCTTGTCCATACTTCCTCTTGTGATTCTCAATCTGCTGCTGCTTCCCTTCAATCATAAGAGCACGATCTACCAACTCCTGGTAGTTGTTGAAGGTTGCTACCATCAACTGCATGCTCAACTCATCATTCAGTCCTTCTAGAAACTTCTCCTGCTTCGCTGCATCCGTAGTGACGTCATCTGGTGCATAACGTGCTAACTTACTAAATTCCTCCACATACTAGCCAACTGTCCTTCCTCCTTGGCGCAAGTTGCGAAACTCACGCTTCTTCATGGCCATGGCTCCTGCTGAAACGTGGGCAGTACGAAAATCCTGCTGAAACTGGTCCCATGTGACCGTGTCTACTGGGAAAGTGGCTGTGAAATTCTCCCACCATGATGCTGCGGGTCCTTCTAACTGATGTGCGGCAAACTTCACCTTCTCCGCATCTGTGAATCCTGCTGTAGTCAACTCCCCAGCTGTCTTGCGGAGCCAATCATCTGCTACTATCGGCTCGGTTCTACTGGAAAACACCGGCGGATTCAGCCTAAGAAAATGGGCTAAGTGGTCAACAGGTGATGGTGGTGGTGGTGGGTTGTTGTTTTTGTTCCCCTGGTTCTGATTCTGGACTAGCAACTGCATCAATGTGTTCTGCTGCTGGATCAACTGGGTGAGCTCCGGTGGAAAGGTAAATCCGGGGTCACGTCTCGGAGGCATCTGAGGGTTTAGAAAAGATGAGATATAAGAATAGAGGGGGTCTAAAGAGAAAACACTACCCATATGCACATGAGGCAAAAGCAAACAATTCACTTCAATCAATCAAACAAAGGCATACAATCGATCTAACTATTGCAAAAGTGCTCGGACTACTATATTTACATGGTGGACTACTACTACTGATGAGGTGGTCTACTAGAAATATTCTACGGTCGTTGACTCCATGATATCTGCTCCAGCTTCATCAACATAGTCATCATCGCTACTATCTGTGTGATGGCCTGGCTTATTAGGGATGATAGACTACTCATATCAATAAGGAATTCCTTCTTTTCCGGGAGCCCATTCGGACAGAACTCCAAAGTTAGGCGTGCTTAGCTTGGAGTAGTGTCAGGATGGGTGACCGACCGGGAAGTTGCTCCCGGGTGCGCATGAGTGAGGACAAAGTGCGCAGAAAAGACTAGTATTGATCTGTGGGGCCAGTCTAGATCCCGCCAGGAGTAACGACCACCGGCGGGTGTGTCCGGGGCGTAACAAGTTGGTATCAGAGCCGACCCTCGCGGTTACACGGATGGTTGCGGACAGGTGCGTGGTCATGTTGTTCATGACGTTTGACCCGTCGTGGCACCCGACATGGCACATGTACCGGACTGGAAGCACAGACGTTTGTGCCAAGAGGGAACGTTCCTGTGGCCCGACGAGGACGTCGGTTCCTCTGAGTGGGGGTGTATGTGATGGCCTGGCTTATTAGGGATGATAGACTACTCATATCAATAAGGAATTCCTTCTTTTCCGGGAGCCCATTCGGACAGAACTCCAAAGTTAAGCGTGCTTAGCTTGGAGTAGTGTCAGGATGGGTGACCAACCGGGAAGTTTCTCCCGGGTGCGCATGAGTGAGGACAAAGTGCACAGAAAAGACTAGTATTGATCTGTGGGGCTAGTCTAGATCCCGCCAGGAGTAACGACCACCGGCGGGTGTGTCTGGGGCGTTAGAATCTGCTTCCGAGTCGGTGCCGTCGATGATGATGTAGTCTTCTGAGCTAATCTCCTGAGGTTCTTCGTCTTCATCTACTGGCGTAGGGTCTCCCATAAATATTCCAATCTTCTTGATCAGGTCGTCATTCTTCTCCACCAATACTTCAATTTTCTCTTCATAATCTTCACGTGTAGCCTTGAGTTCTTCCTCCAATTCCTTGATTCTAGTCTTAGCCTTCTTCAGATCTATCATGTCGGCGCACATCTGGTTCTCTTGTCGTCGAATGTGCTGGTTTAGCTCCTGGATAAAAGCTGCAATTGATCTATCCTTCCTGGTGCTGATCATCTCCCAGTGCTCATCTCGGCGCCCACAAATATGGTAGATAGTATTCTTGAGATCCTTGCGGTAGACTTCTCCAATGCGTCCCATGGCGATGTGAGCTGCCATGCTCTTTCCTAGACTCCAAGTTGGTGCATCAAAAGAAAATTCTATGGGCTCAGTGACTGGCATGAACGTTCTTCCTGGTACTTGAACTTGAATCATCCAGCGCTCTTCTTCAGGTAAAGTGGCGTTGTAGGTTCCTGTGAAGCTTGGTACTCCTATGTTCAGGTATCTAGTGACTTCCTTCAAGTGACGTCCAAAGGGTGTATCTTCATCCGGTTGCGTGAACTTGTTCCTTGCATCCGCCATCCTAAAGAGTAGAAAGGATGAGAAGTCAGAAGAGAAGAGAGTGAAAAGTGATCTAGGTCTCTAACTTAGTGGTCGTGTCCTACAGTCAGCGTGTGCTCTGATACCATCTCTTGTAGCGACCAGACCGCAAACAGTCTGATCTCTGTGCTCCAGTGTCATCCCTGGATCAGTAATGCTGACACCACACAGTACTCAGAGGATTTATAGCAGAGTAGCAATCACACACTTATTACATCGAGTGTCTCCATAGAGAACTTATTACAATAAATATGGCTTAAGGCCATCTAATAACGATAACAGCGGAAGGCTTGGAAGATAAGTGAGTCCATCAACTCCAACGGCATCACTGAGTATAGAACGACGACCTAAAAACTCCTTAATCGTCATCTGAAAAGTCTGCAACATTAACGTTGCAGCCCGAAAACGGGTCAGCACATGGAATATGCTGGCAAGGTAACACATAGAGAGTAATGGAATGAAATAGCTATACTATATGCATATTTGGCTGGTGGAAAGCTCTATGGTTACAGTTTTGCATAAAGCCAATTTTTCCCTACTTCAAAGGAATAAAATTTAATTACTATCATCGTGGTTGTTAAACATTGAGAATGGTTGACAGCATTCTCAATCCCAATTAAGCATCATCATTAAACATAACCCAACAAAATTAATTTAGAGTAACATGTTGAGATTCACATGAAAATCCAAGTACTAGATACTCAAGACGTCCATAACCGGGGACACGGCTAACCATGATTAGTTTATTACACTCTATTGAGGTTTGCGCACTTTTCCCCACAAGGCTCGATCGCCTCCGTTTGGTTTCTCGCACTACATGGTGTTTGAGAAGACGGATGACCGAGACATAGTCTTTCAGAAGCGCTAGCACCTTACCATCGGGTAGACCATACCACCTACATCCCCTACATCTGCTAGTCTACCACTGTAAGAGTTCGCACAACTTAGTCAACTATGCTAGAGCCCATAATAGCTTGTGGCTACACATGGAAGTTTCTAGTATGAATAGTCTCATGATCCCTTTGAGCCTGGGTGGCGGTCCAAAAGAAAACAGGCAAGTCCTGGAATACCTAGGTGCCTCAATCCACCCAGATGTGTGTTTAAGTTGCCACCTTAGATAAACCATTAATTAACAATCTCACATTTGTCATGGATTTCACTCACCCAATCCACGTCTACTAGCATAGCATGGCATAATAAGCAAACGTAGAAGTAACTCCCAAAGGTTTGATAATAACCGGTAATAGGTACTACTTCATCTACTTCCCATCCCAAAATTTAATTCGATCCTAATCATGCAATGTGTGAGGATTGATCTAATGCAATAAAACTGGGTAGTAGGAAAGGTATGATCAAAGTGTTACTTGCCTTGCTGATGATCCGAGAAACCTAACGATTCGAAGTAACAGGCGGCGCACTCCGGGTATTCTATCGCAGACAAACAAACAAGCATACAATAAGTACTCATCTAATGCACAAGTAAAACTCAAATAAGAGATCTAACCAGAAGGTTCAACTTAAGAACTCCGGTTGGCAAAAAGAAATCAAATCAAACGAAGGAACGAAAGTCAAATGGCGAAAGAAAACAACTTCTTCTAGTAATCTGGATCTAGGGCAAATTTTACAGTAGCAAAATCTTGTTTAAGTTGGTTAAACGGATAGAGGGTTTTGAGATGAATCCCTAGGCACTTGAATCGCCTGATTCCAATAAACGAGCAAAAAGTTAAACTAAAACGAAAATCGGATCAGGAATCGCGATCAGAAAAATCGTGGATTTAATCCTAGAAAAAGAAAAACGACGAACGCCGAAATTTTTTTTTGGCACGGAAAACAAGGCGCGACGAACCTCGGGCGGCGGGATCATCGGTGGCGGCGGCTCCGGCGGCGCGCGCGGATTGAGGCAGGGCTGATGGGCCGGGGCGGCGCTATTTAAAGGCTGCCCCCGGGCGGTGTCCCACCCGGGTACGGCCCGAAGTCGGTTCATTTTTTTAATTATTCCGCTCGGAGGAAAAGTAAAAAAGAAATACTAAACGGACTCCAAAAATTCCAAAATAAATTTTCACGGGCCGCACAAGGTGAACATTTATTTGGGCCCTAAATGCAATTTTGAAAAACGCACATTTTTCCTAAATTCAAATAAAACACCGAAAAACTTCGAAATAAAAACTTATTTGATTTTATTATTAAATCCTCAATATTTCTTTATTTTGGGGAAGTCATTTTATTCCTTCTCTCATATTTTTGTAGTAGAAATAATTGATGATAAAATAAATAAAATCAAATGATCCTATTCTCAAAATTTGAGAGAACTCAAATATGAAAATAACGAAATCCCCAACTCTCTCCATGGGTCATTGAGTTGCGTAGAATTTCTAGGATCAACCAAAATGCAAAATAAAATATTATATGCATGATGATCTAATGTATAACATTCCAAATTGACAATTTGGGATGTTACAGGTACATAGTTGGCTTACAATCGCCACTTCACACAATAGCATAAATATATCATTTCAATCATCCAGATACAATCAAGGTCTGACTACGGAACCAAAATAAAGACATCCCCAAATGCATAAGATCCCCGATCGCCCCAACTGGGCTCCTCTACTGATCGTCTGGAAAGGAAACGTAGTATCGTCCTGAGTCCTCATAGAACTCCCACTTGAGCTTAGTCGTATCTCCTGGAATGGTATCATCGGTACCTGCATCTGGTTTTGGAAGTAATCTGTGAGTCACGGGGACTCAGCAATCTCACACCCTCGCGATCAAGACTATTTAAGCTTATAGGTAGGGAAAAGATAAGAGGTGGAGTTGCAGCAAACACTAGCATATATTGTGGCTAACATACGCAAATGAGAGCGAGAAGAGAAGGCAAAGCACGTTCGAGAATCTATGATCAAGAAGTGATGCTAGAAATACTTACGTTCAAGCATAACCCGAGACCGTGTTCTCTTCCCGGACTCCGCCGAAAAGAGACCATCACGGCTACACACGCTGTTGATCCATTTTAATTAAGTTAAGTTTCAAGTTTTCTACAACCGGACATTAACAAATTCCCATCTGCCCATAACCGCGGGCACGGCTTTCGAAAGTTCAAATCCCTGCAGGGGTGTCCCAACTTAGCCCATCACAAGCTCTCACGGTCAACGAAGGATATTCCTTCTCCCAGGACGGCCCGATCAGACTCGGAATCCCGGTTACAAGACATCTCGACAATGGTAAAACTAAACCAGCAAAGCCACCCGAATGTGCCGACAAATCCCGATAGGAGCTGCACATATCTCGTTCTCAGGGCACACCGGATAAGCAATCCGTACAACTAAAACCAACCCTCGAGTTACCCCGAGGTGGCGCTGCAAGGGGCTCTAGTTTGGACCAACACTCAGAGGAGCACTGGTCCGGGGTTTTAAAATAAAGATGACCCTTGAGTCTGCAGAACCCAAGGGAAAAAGGCTAGGTGGCAAATGGTAAAACCAAGGTTGGGACTTGCTGGAGGAGTTTTATTCAAGGCGAACTGTCAAGGGGTTCCCATTATAACCCAACCGCGTAAGGAACGCAAAATCAAGGAACATAACACCGGTATGACGGAAACTAGGGCGGCAAGAGTGGAACAAAACACTAGGCATAAGGCCGAGCCTTCCACCCTTTACCAAGTATATAGATGCATTAAGTAAACAAGATATAATAGAGATATACCAACAATAATCATGTTCCAACAAGGAACAAACTCCAAACTTCACCTGCAACTAACAACGCTATAAGAGGGGCTGAGCAAAGTGGTAACATAGCCAAACAACGGTTTGCTATGACAAGGTGGGTTAGAGGTTTGACATGCCAATATGGGAGGCATGATAAGCAAGTGGTAGGTATCGTAGCATAGCCATAGCAATAGAGCGAGCAACTAGCAAGCAAAGATAGAAGTGATTTCGAGGGTATGGTCATCTTGCCTGCAAAGTTCTCCAAGTTGACGTAAGCTTGATCGTCGTAAACGTACTCAGAGGGTTCCTCGATCACGTACTCGTCTCCCGGCTCTAACCCAAGGAAAGAACACAAGCAAGGGAAACACAATCAACCACGGTGTAATGCGCAAGCAACATGATGCAAAACATGGCATGATATGCGGGATGTGATATGCAATGCATATGCATGCTTCGGAAAGGAAAGATTGAACCAGGCCTTAACTTGGAAAACCAAGAGTGCCGCTGGAAAGATGAGTAGATTTTGGTCGAAATCGATATAAAGATCACCAGAATCGGATGCACGGTTTGCAAATGGCAAGCAAAACAATAATGGCACCAATCTGTGATTAACAGCACGATGCCATCTAAATGCATCAAGAAAAATAAGCTACCGCACTCTAACATAGCAAAAAAGCACATGGTAGTGATCCACTCAAGATGCTTGACAAAATATGAACATTGAGCTATGGCTAAATCGCACAATAGCTGGTTCGAACAAGCATGGCAAAAGTGCAAAAGATATCAGGTTCTCAGAGTTAGTGAAAATAACATGACAGGATTTAACATCAGGAAGCAATGTTTAGAGCAAGATAACAACATGCTACAGGAACATAACATGGCAAAGCAAGGCATGGCATGAAACTACTCAAAGCATATAACAAAAGTCCCTTACTGACTATAAGCCAAATGGGATCAGAAAATACAATGGCACCCATGTAAACTTAGCAAGTTTCGCTAACAGATTCATACTTAGCAGAAAACTGGGCATGGCAAAAACAGAGTTACTTAGGAATGTTTGCGAGCTCGATGCACTCACCACAAGGCATTTCATGAAGAACTAAGCATACACCCAGCAAAAAGACATGATCAATAAGCTAACCATGGCAAGAACACTCTCATAGCATGCATGGATCAACTACAACAACCTCGGGAAAATTGATTAACACGTAAACAATCTGCTAGGAACATTTTATAGCAAACGTAGAGCAAGATTGAGTCATGCTAGGTTACTCCATAATTGCAAACAAAGGCATGGATGGATAGAACGTAAAAATATCTCAAAATCATCCTTACTAAACATGCTCAAAAGAGGCATGGATCACTCTGTAGCAACAAGAATACATGGCATAAAAATATCATCAGGGAAATGACTTAGAAGAATGCTAAGTCCCTGAAATCAGCAACATCACGAGAGCTACTTTGCATGCTTGTGCTAGTCACCACATTGATCACAAAAAATACATGGCATACACCCCTGTAAATATGGCATGGCATAGCCCAAAACACATGTAGGGCTCAAGTTCATAGGAGGCACACATTAAACATGGCAAAAATGACAAATATCTATAATTTGTTAAGAAACAGAAACTAACATTACATAGCAGTTTTGCAACAGCATTTAGGGCATCAAGATGAACTCAAATGAACATGGTGCAATGGAATTAAATGAAGTGCACATCCAGACGAACAATTTGATATGCTGCACGCCCAAAACGGAGCTACAGATGCAAAGATATGACACAATGAACAATGCTAAAAATATTAGGGACTTTGGCAGAAAACAGGGTCAACCTCTAGGGTTACTGTAGCCAGATCTAGATCCCGCGGGCACACGAACCGAGAATGGCCGGGGAGCTCACAAGAGTAGCGGGATGAGGTGGCCGGAGTCGAAGGAGCTCGCCGGAGGGATGGGACTTGCCGGATCCGGAAGAGAAGGAGGGCGCGGCGGCGAGTGGCGCTGCTCCGGTGGCCGTGGCGGCGCTCCAGATGGACGGAGTCGGCGGGCGGCGATGGCCGGACGGCGGGGCGGCGTGGCGGAGGCCGGGCGGCGCGGCGGAGGCGGTGAGCTGGGCGGCGGAGGCGGCGGTCTTCGGGCGCGAGGAGGCGGGCGAGCCGGGCGGTGGGGTCGAACCGGGCCGGGAGGGCCTCCCGCGGGCTCCGGCGGGCCGGGGGCGATGTGGGCGTGGCGTGCCCACATGGAGGCTCGCAGTTGGTCCTGGCGAGGCGTGGCGGACACGTCCGGCCGTCTCGGACGTGTCCGGCGGTGGCGGGGGGAAGAGGAGCTAGGGTTAGGGGTGGATTGATCCGAGATTTTTGGGGGAGATGCCTATTTATACATAGAAGGAGCTAGGAGGCTCCAAATGAGGTGCGGTTTTCGGCCACGCGATCGTGATCGAACGACCGAGATGATGGAGGGGGTTTAGCTGGGCTTTGGGCCACTTTGGAGAGGTGTTGGGCTGAAACACACATGAGGCCTTTACGGTTCCTCGGTTAACCATTGGAGTATCAAACGAAGTCCAAATGGCACGAAACTTGACAGGAGGTCTACCGGTAGTATACCAAGGCCGCTTGGCAAGTCTCGGACGAATCCGGGAAAGTTTAACACCCGCACACGAAAAGAGGCAAAAGGGGACACCGAAGGGCGTAGGAGTGCCGAAATGCAAAGCGGACAACGAGGAAAATGCTCGGATGCATGAGACGAACACGTATGCAAATGCAATGCACATGATGACATGATATGAGATGCATGACAAAGAAAAAAGCAAAACGAAGACAAAACCCAACGACGAGGGAATATCATAACTTAGTGCCGAAAATGGCAAGAGTTGGAATACAAATATGGCAGGTTACATACGGGGCGTTACAACACTCCACCACTACGAAAGGATCTCGTCCCGAGATCTAGGACTGGAAAAACTCTAGATATTTGGAGCAGAGGTGGTCCTCGCATTCCCAGGTGGCTTCACGGTCGGAATGATGTGACCACTTCACTTTCAGGAATTTGATAGACTTGTTGCGAGTCTTGCGCTCAGTTTCTTCAAGAATAGCAACGGGATGCTCATGATAAGACAGGTATTCTTGGAGATCAATCTCTTCGAAGTCGATGGTGCGGTCAGGAGTCTTGAAACACTTGCGGAGCTGAGACACGTGAAACATGTCGTGCACATTTGCAAAGTTGGATGGAAGCTCAAGTTGATAGGCGAGATCGCCTCTTTTGCCAACGATCTTGAAAGGACCCACGTATCTAGGGGCAAGCTTCCCTTTGATACTGAAGCGACGAGTACCTTTCATTGGAGAGACGTGGAGGTAGACATGGTCTCCGATCTCGAAAGCCAAGTCATGATGCTTGCTATCATAGTAACTCATCTGGCACGATTGCACGGCTTTGAGATTTTCACGAATGACTTTGCACATTTCTTCAGCCTCTGTGATCAAGTCATTGCCAAGAAGTTGGCGTTCACCAGTCTCTGACCAGTAGGAGTACGACACTTTCTGCCATAGAGAATCTCGAATGGGGCCTTGCCCGAACTCGCTTGGAAGCTGTTGTTGTAGGAGAACTCGGCATATGGAAGAACAATCTTCCCACTTCATACCGAAAGAAATGACACATGCCCTAAGCATATCTTCAAGAATTTGATTGACTCGCTCGACTTGTCCACTAGTTTGAGGATGAAAGGCTGTGCTGAAGCGAATGTTGGTGCCCATAGCCTTCTGAAAGGAGTCCCAGAAATTAGAGGTAAAGATGCTACCACAATCTGAAGATATCAACTGCGGAATGTCGTGCGGGGAGACAATCATGGAGGAATATAGCCACTTAGATAGAGGTAGATGAATAAAACAACAAGGTACGGACATGAACAAATACTTGCTAAGGATTACCCAATCACAAACCAAATATCCGCGGAAGAAATACTAGAGCTACAAGAATTCCCACCTATGAAACTCCCAAAATTTTCCGGTTATGCAATCAGGTGTTGGTGATACAGGGGAAGCATAATATCTCACCCAAAACTAGCAAATCCTACATCCAGCTGTATCCATCCTTCAACACATAACCAAGAAACCTTCGGAAATCATTTACCTCAAACTTCGAAAAGCATCCGTTATACGAGTTATGGCAATACTCCCAAACTCCCGCCACGGTACTCGGTGGCGTCGAGGTTATCTCACCAAGAACTGCATAAAAGAGATTTTCGATGTCGGCGAAACTCAGGAATTCCAGAACTGCAACGATAAAACTATGACGACAACACCTCGGAGCTCAACTCCCCGGGACACTGCCACAACCCCTAAATGTCCGGAGGCACCAAGAACAATGTTCTCATCACAAAACCATCGGAACAATTCCAAGATACCCGCGTGATCCTAAAAAAATTAGTGAAATTTGAGAAGAGAAGAGTCAAAACTCTATGTCAGGATGCCTCACCAGAGCGACGAAGGGAGTGAGGAGTAAAAAGAATCCTACTCTCCGATATATATAATCCTAAAAGACTCAAAACATTTTTCTAGACTCAACAACGCCAACGATTCGATCAAGCAGGGGGCTCCTAAGTAGGGGAAGGCTCTGATTACCAACTTGTAACACCCACGATGCGGCTATATCTCCCACTTAGAGGCATAACCGCACTTTAGGTAATGTCGCAAGAGGGGTAATCTTTACACATCCCATGTATTGAATAAGAAAGAGGTACATAGTTGGCTTACAATCGCCACTTCACACAATAGCATAAATATATCATTACAATCATCCAGATACAATCAAGGTCCGACTACGGAACCAAAATAAAGACAACCCCAAATGCATAAGATCCCCGATCGCCCCAATTGGGCCCCACTACTGATCGTCTGGAAAGGAAACGTAGTATCGTCCTGAGTCCTCATCGAACTCCCACTTGAGCTCAGTCATATCTCTTGGAATGGTATCATCGGCACCTGCATCTGGTTTTGGAAGTAATCTGTGAGTCACGGGGACTCAACAATCTCACACCCTCGCGATCAAGACTATTTAATCTTATAGGTAGGGAAAAGGTAAGAGGTGGAGCTGCAGCAAACACTAGCATATATGGTGGCTAACATACGCAAATGAGAGCGAGAAGAGAAGGCAAAGCACATTCGAGAATATATGATCAAGAAGTGATCCTAGAAATACTTACGTTCAAGAATAACCCGAGACCGTGTTCTCTTCCCGGACTCCGCCGAAAAGAGACCATCACGGCTACACACGCTATTGATCCATTTTAATTAAGTTAAGTTTCAAGTTTTCTACAACCAGACATTAACAAATTCCCATCTACCCATAACCGCGGGCACGGCTTTCGGAAGTTCAAATCCCTGCAAGGGTGTCCCAACTTAGCCCATCACAAGCTCTCACGGTCAACGAAGGATATTCCTTCTCCCAGGACGGCCCGATTAGACTCGGAATCCCGGTTACAAGACATCTCGACAATGGTAAAACTAAACCAGCAAAGCCACCCGAATGTGCCGACAAATCCTGATAGGAGCTTCACATATCTCGTTCTCAGGGCACACTAGATAAGCAATCCATACAACTAAAACCAACCCTCGAGTTACCCTGAGGTGGCGCTGCAAGGGGCTCTAGTTTGGACCAACACTCATAGGAGCACTGGTTCGGGGGTTTAAAATGAAGATGACCCTTGAGTCTGTAGAACCCAAGGGAAAAAGGCTAGGTGGCAAATGGTAAAACCAAGGTTGGGCCTTGCTGGAGGAGTTTTATTCAAGGAGAACTATCAAGGGGTTCCCATTATAACCCAACCGCGTAAGGAACGCAAAATCAAGGAACATAACACCGGTATGACGGAAACTAGGGCGGCAAGAGTGGAACAAAACACTAGGCATAAGGCCGAGCCTTCCACCATTTACCAAGTATATAGATGCATTAAGTAAACAAGATATAATAGTGATAACCCAACAATAATCATGTTCCAACAAGGAACAAACTCCAAACTTCACCTGCAACTAACAACGCTATAAGTGGGGCCGAGCAAAGCGGTAACATAGACAAACAACGGTTTGCTAGGACAAGTGGGTTTGAGGTTTGACATAGCAATATGGGAGGCATGATATGCAAGTGGTAGGTATTGTAGCATAGGCATAGCAATAGAGCGAGCAACTAGCAAGCAAAGATAGAAGTGATTTCGAGGGTATGGTCATCTTGCCTGCAAAGTTCTCCAAGTTGACGTAAGCTTGATCGTCGTAAACGTACTCAGAGGGTTCCTCGATCACGTACCCGTCTCCCAGATCTAACCCAAGGCAAGAACACAAGCAAGGGAAACACAATCAACCATGGTGCAATGCACAAGCAACATGATGCAAAACATGGCATGATATGCGGGATGTGATATGCAATGCATATGCATGCTTCGGAAAGGAAAGATTGAACCAGGCCTTAACTTGGAAAACCAAGAGTGCCACTAGAAAGATGAGTTGATTTCGGTCAAGATCGATATAAAGATCACCAGAATCGGATGCACGGTTTGCAAATGGTAAGCAAAACAATAATGGCACCAATCTGCGATTAACAGCACGATGCCATCTAAATGCATCAAGAAAAATAAGCTACTGCACTCTAACATAGCAAAAAAGCACATGGCGGTGATCCACTCAAGATTCTTGACAAAATATGAACATTGAGCTATGGCTAAATCGCACAATAGCTGGTTCAAACAAGCATGGCAAAAGTGCAAAAGATATCAGGTTCTCAGACTTAGTGAAAATAACAACATGACAGGATTTAACATCCGGAAGCAATGTTTAGAGCAAGATAACAACATGCTACAGGAACATAACATGGCAAAGCAAGGCATGGCATGAAACTACTCAAAGCATATAACAAAAGTCCCTTACTGACCATAAGCCAAACGGGATCAGAAAATACAATGGCACCCATGTAAACTTAGCAAGCTTCGCTAACAGGTTCAGACTTAGCAGAAAACTGGGCATGGCAAAAACAGAGTTACGTAGGCATGTTTGCGAGCTCAATGCACTCACCACAACGCATTGCATGACAAACTAAGCATACACCCAGCAAGAAGACATGATCAATAAGCTAACCATGGCAAGAACACCCTCATAGCATGCATGGATCAACTACAACAACCTCGGGAAAATTGATTAACACGTAAACAATCTGCTAGGAACATTTTATAGCAAACGTAGAGCAAGATTGAGTCATGCTAGGGTACTTCATAATTGCAAACAAAGGCATGGGTGGAGAACATAACAATATCTCAAAATCATCCTGACTGAACATGCTCAAAAGAGGCATGGATCACTCTGTAGCAACAAGAATACATGGCATAAAAATATCATCAAGGAAATGACTTAGGAGAATTCTAAGTCCCTGAAATCAGCAACATCACGAGAGCTACGTTGCATGCTTGTGCTAATCACCACATTGATCATAAAAAATACATGGCATACACCCCTGTAAAGATGGCATGGCATAGCCCAAAACACATGTAGGGCTCAAGTTCATAGGAGGCACACATTAAACATGGCAAAAATGACAAATGTCCATAATCTGTTAAGAAACAGAAACTAACAATACATAGCACTCTTGCAACAGCATTTAGTGCATCAAGATGAACTCAAATGAACATGGTGCAATGGAATAAAATGAAGTGCACATCCATACAAACAATTTGATATGCTACACGCCCAAAACGGAGCTACAGATGCAAAGATATGACACGATGAACAATGCTAAAAATATTAGGGACTTAGGTAGAAAACAGGGTCAACCTCTAGGGTTACTATAGCCAGATCTAGATCCCGTGGGCACACGAACCGAGAATGGCCGGGGAGCTTGCCGGAGTAGCGGGATGAGGTGGCCGGAGTCGAAGGAGCTCGCCGGAGGGATGGGACTTGCCGGATCCGGAAGAGAAGGAGGGCGCAGCGGCGAGTGGCGCTGCTCCGGCGGCCGTGGCGGCGCTCCAGATGGCCGGAGTCAGCGGGCGGCGATGGCCGGACGGAGGGTCGGCGCGGCGGAGGCCGGGCGGTGCGGCTGAGGCGGCGGCCTTCGGGCGCGAGGAGGCAGGCGAGCCAGGCGGCGGGGTGGAACCGGGCCGGGAGGGCCTCCCGCGGGCTCGGGCGGGCCGGCGGCGATGTGCGCGCGGCTTGCCCACGTGGTGGCTCGCGGTTGGTCCGAGCGAGGCAGGGCGGACGCGTCCGGCCGTCTCGGACGTGTCCGGCGGTGGCGGGGGGAAGAGGAGCTAGGGTTAGGGGTGGATTGATCCGAGATTTTTGGGGGAGATGCCTATTTATACATAGAAGGAGCTAGGAGGCTCCAAATGAGGTGCGGTTTTCGGCCACACGATCGTGATCGAACGACCGATATGATGGAGGGGGTTTAGCTAGGCTTTGGCCACTTTGGAGAGGTGTTGGGCTGCAACACACACGAGGCCTTTACGGTTCCTCGGTTAACCGTTGGAGTATCAAACGAAGTCCAAATGGCACGAAACTTGACAGGCGGTCTACTGCTAGTGTACCAAGGCCGCTTGGCAAGTCTCGGTCCAATCCGAGAACGTTTAACACCCGCACACGAAAAGAGGCAAAAGGGCACACCGGAGGGCGTAGTAGTGCCGGAATGCAAAACGGATAACGGGGAAAATGCTCGGATGCATGAGACGAACATGTATGCAAATGCGATGCACATGATGACATGATATGAGATGCATGACAAAGACAAAAGCAAAACGAAGAAAAAACCCAACCACGAGGGAATATCATAACTTAGTGCTGAAAATGGCAAGAGTTGGAATACAAATATGGCAGGTTACATACGGGGCGTTACATCCACATACTCAACTATCATATAATGTTTCACAATTGCTGACACTCATGCAATACTTATGGGTATGGAGTTTTAATTGGACACAGAGAAAGATAGGGGCTTATAGTCTTGCCTCCCAACGTTTTACCTCAAGGGTAATGTCAACAGTAGTAGTTCATGTAAACTCACATCCAATTAGCCATGTATACCAGGATCTTTCCAACATATTTTGCTTGCCAAAGGATAAAGTGTAAAAGGAAGGGTGAAAATCACCATGACTCTTGCATAAGGTAGAAGATAATGATAAAAGATAGGCCTTTCGCAGAGGGAAGCAGAGGTTGCCATGCGCTTTTATGGTTGGATGCACAAAATCTTAATGCGAAAGAACGTCACTTTATATTGCCCCTTGTGATATGAACCTTTATTATGCAGTCCGTCGCTTTTATTACTTCCACATCACAAGATCATATAAAGTTTATTTCTCACACACCAATCGATCACACATATTTAGAGAGCAATTTTTATTGCTTTGCACCGATGACAACTTACTTGAAGGATCTTATTCAATCCATAGGTAGATATGGTGGACTCTCATGGCAAAACTGGTTTAAGGGTATTTGGAAGCACAAGTAGTATCTCTACTTGGTGCAATGAATTTGGCTAGCATGAGGGGGAAAGGCAAGCTCAACATGTTGGAGGATCCAAGACAATATAATTTATCTCAGATGTAAGAAAACATAACCCATTACGTTGTCTTCCTTGTCCAATGTCAACTCTTTAGCATGTCATATTTTAATGAGTGCTCACAATCATAAAAGATGTCCAAGATAGTGTGTTTATATGTGAAGACCTCTCTTTCTTTATTACTTCCTATTAATTGCAACGATGACCAAAAATATGCTTGTCAACTCTCAACAACTTTTATTCATCATACTTTTTCTATGTGAGCTCATTACTCTCCATGAGATCCATATGATCTCTTTGTTTCTTTTTATTTCTTTCTCTTTTCTTTTATTCACTTAGGATCATGGCAAAATAATCAAGCCCTTGACTCAACACTAATCTTTATTATATAGCTCACGGACTCGATTACATAGAAGGATAATAAAGCAAAACTCACAACTAGATCATGCCATAAACTTTATTCTACTAGACCAAAATACTACTAATAAGATCGAACTAAGGAAAACGGTAAAGATAAAAGTGATGGTGATACAATACCGGGGCACTCCCCCAAGCTTGGCAGTTGCCAAGTGGAGTGCCCATACCCAGATACTCAATTCTTCTTTGTTGGAGAAGAAGGTGGAGGTGTTGTTGATGATGGATAGTCGCACATCGAGCGTAGAAGGTCTTCTAACTTGCGGATAATGCCCTTGAGTGCAATGATATGCTCCTTCAACAAAAATATTTTCACGTGTGAGATACTTATTTTGTATATGAGCCAACTCAATCATCTTGAAAGCTTCGATTTTTGTAGGGGTAATAAGATTATGATCCAGTTGAAGGGTGTCTTCTATTGCTGGAACTTGGTCCTCCACGGGCTTCTTGATCCCTTCATCCTTGTTGATCTCCATATGTTCTTCTCTCTTCAGCTCTATCTTCATTAGACAAGCATCATTGCCCTCATGGTTGGAGGAGGAGGGAGACGACATAGTGCCTGGCCTTGACAACCCTGACAGAAAACAGCTCGAAACAAAGACAGGACATTTCTGCGTGATACGGGAGTCAAAACCTTCGGGAGAATATATAATGAATTTTTACCGACCAAAATACATATCGTGCAAGAAAACGGAGTCCGGAAGGCACACGAGGAGCTCACGAGGTGGGGGACGCGCCCAGGTGGGTAGGGCGCGCCCTCCACCCTCGTGGGGCCCTCGTGTCCTTCCTGGACTGCTAGTTAATTTTCTATTTTTCTAAATATTCCAAAACGGAGAAATATTGCCTTAAAAATTGTTTTGGAGTCGGTTTACTTACCGTACCACATACCTATTCCTTTTCGGAGTATGAAACGTTCTGGAAAGTGTCCCTTATGTATTCCTCCAGGGTTACGGTTTCAATAATATTGGTTTCAACATTTATGGGATTACCTGAGATATAACGTTTGATTCTTTGACCGTTTACCACCTTCGGATTTGTGCCTTCGAAGTTGTTGATTTTTATGGCACCAGAACGATAGACCTCCTCGATAACATAGGGGCCTTCCCATTTAGAGAGAAGTTTCCTTGCAAAAAAATCTTAAACGAGAGCTGTATAGCAATACATAATCACCTACATTAAACTCACGCTTCTGTATCCTTTTGTCATGCCATCATTTAACCCTTTCTTTAAACAACTTGGCATTTTCATAAGCTTGGGTTCTCCATTCATCAAGTGAGCTAATATCAAATAACCTCTTTTCACCGGCAAGTTTGAAATCATAGTTGAGCTCTTTAATAGCCCAATATGCCTTATGTTCTAGTTCGAGAGGTAAGTGACATGCTTTTCCATATACCATTTTATACAGAGACATACCCATATGATTTTTATATGCAGTTCTATAGGCCCATAATGCATCATCAAGTTTCTTGGACCAATTCTTTCTAGACCTATTCACAGTCTTTTGCAAAATTAATTTGAGTTCTCTATTACTCAATTCTACTTGACAACTAGACTATGGGTGATACGGAGATGCAATTCTATGATTGACGTCATATTTAGCAAGCATTTTACAGAAAGCACCATGAATAAAATGTGAACCACCATCAGTCATTAAATACCTAGGGACTCCAAACCTCGGAAAAATAACTTCTTTAAGCATTTTAATAGAACTGTTATGATCAGCACTACTAGTTGGAATAGCTTCTACCCACTTAGTAACGTAATCAACGACAACTAAAATATTTGTATATCCATTAGAGGCAGGAAAAGGTCCCATATAATCAAAGCCCCAAACATCAAACGGTTCAATAACAAGTGAATAATTCATAGGCATTTCTTGACGTCTACTAATATTACCAATTCTTTGACATTCATCACAAGATAGGAAAAACTTACGGGAATCCTTGAAGAGAGTAGGCCAATAAAAACCGGATTGCAATACCTTATGTGTAGTTCTATCTCCCGCGTGGTGTCCTCCATAAGTTTTGGAGTGGCACTTGCGTATGATCTGTTCTTGTTCATGCTCAGGTACACAATGTCTAATAACACCATCTACTCCTTCTTTATAAAGATGTGGGTCATCCCAAAAGTAATGTCTCAAATCATAGAAGAACTTTTTCTTTTGTTGGTATGTGAAGCTAGGTGGTATAAATTTAGCAACTATGTAATTAGCATAATCAGCATACCAAGGGGTACTATGAGAAGTACTTATGACATTTAATTTTCATCAGGAAAACTATCATCAATAGGTAGTGGGTCATCAAGAACATTCTCTAACCTAGATAAGTTGTCTGCAACGGGGTTCTTAGCTCCTTTTCTATCAACAATATGCAAATCAAATTCTTGTAGCAAGAGAACCCATCTAATAAGTCTAGGTTTAGCATCTTTATTCTCCATAAGATATTTAATAGCAGCATGATCAGTGTGGATAGTTACTTTAGAATCAACAATATAAGGTCTGAACTTATCACAAGCAAATACAACTACTAAAGGTTCTTTTTCAGTAATAGCATAATTTCTTTGAGCATTGTCTAGAGTCTTACTAGCATAATGGATAACATTTAATTTCTTATCGACTCTTTGCCCTAGAACAGCACCTACAGCATAATCGCTAGCATCACACATAATTTCAAAGGGTAAATTCCAATCAGGTGGCTGAACAATAGGTGCAGAGACTAATGCTTTCTTAAGTATTTCAAATGCTTCTACACAATCATCATCAAATACAAATGGTATATCTTTTTGTAATAAATTAGTCAGAGGCCGAGAAATTTTCGAGAAGTCCTTGATGAACCTCCTATAAAATCCGGCGTGACCAAGGAAACTTCTTATACCTTTGATGTCCTTGGGACATGGCATCTTTTCAATAGCATCAACCTTGGCTTTATCAACTTCAATACCTCTTTCAGAAACTTTATGCCCCAAGACAATACCCTCATTAACCATAAAGTGGCACTTTTCCCAATTCATGACAAGATTAGTTTCTTCACATCTCTGCAAAACTCGATCAAGATTGCTCAAGGAATCATCAAAAGAAGATCCATAGACGGAAAAGTCGTCCATGAAAACCTCACAAATCTTTTCATAGAAGTCAGAGAATATAGCCATCATGCATCTTTGAAAGGTAGCAAGTGCATTACATAAACCAAAAGGCATACATCTATAAGCAAAAGTACCAAAAGGGCATGTAAAAGTAGTCTTTGATTGATCTTTAGCCGACACAGGTATTTGAGAGAAACCAGAATAACCATCTAGAAAGCAGTAATGTGTATGTTTGCATAATCTTTCTAGCATTTGATCGATAAAAGGTAAGGGGTAATGATCTTTCTTAGTAGCCTTATTTAATTTGCGGAAATCAATTACCATCCTATAACCTGTAATAATTCTTTGTGGAATCAATTCATCTTTATCATTAGCAACAATAGTAATACCTCCCTTCTTAGGGACACAATGAATAGGACTTACCCACTGACTATCAGCAATGGGATAAACTATACATGCCTCTAGAAGCTTTAGTATTTCTTTTCTTACCACTTCTTTCATTTTAGGATTCAGACGTCGTTGAGGATCACGAACTGGTTTGGCATCTGCTTCCAAATTTATTTTATGTTGACATAGAGTGGGACTAATGCCCTTAAGATCATCAAGAGTATATCCAATAGCAGCACGGTGCTTCTTCAAAGTTTTCAATAATCTTTCTTCTTCATTCTCTGAAAGGTTAGCACTACTAATAACAGGATATATCTTCTTTTCATCAAGATAAGCATATTTAAGATTATCAAGCAATGGTTTAAGGTCAAACACGGGATCACCCTTAGGTGGAGGAGGATCCCCTAGGATTTCAACAGGCAAATTGTGTTTTAGCATAGGTTCTTGTTTAAAGAATACTTCATCTATTTCCCTTCTTTCATTCATAAACATATCATTCTCATGGCCTAGCAAATATTGTTCTAAAGGATCACTAGGAGGTACGGCAATAGAAGCAAGACCAATAATTTCATCCTTACTAGGCAATTCTTCTTCACGGTGTTGTTTACTAAATTTAGAGAAATTAAACTCATGAGTCATATCATCCAAGCCAATAGTAACAACATTCTTTTCGCAGTCTATCCTAGCATTAACTGTATTCAAGAAGGGTCTACCAAATATAATGGGAGAAAAGCTATCTTGTGGGGAACTAAGAACAAGAAAATCAGCAGGATATTTAGTTTTCCCGCACAAGACTTCAACATCTCTAACAATTCCCATTGCTGAAATAGTATCTCTATTAACAAGTTTAATTGTCACATCAATATCTTCTAACTCAGCAGGTACAATTTCATGCTTGATTTCTTTATACAATTCATAAGGTATAACACTAGCACTAGCACCCATATCACATAAGCCATGATAACAATGATCTCCTATTTTAATAGAAATAACAGGCACGCCTACCACATGTCTATGTTTATGTTTAGCACAAGGTTTAGAAATTCTAGCAGTTTCACCGCAGAACTGAATAACATGCCCATCAATATTATCAGACAAGAGCTCTTTAACAATAGCAATATTAGGTTCAACTTTAACTTGCTCAGGAGGTGTATATGTTTTAATATTGGTTTTACGAACCACAGTTGAAGCTTTACCATGATCCTTTATCCTAACAGGGAAAGGTGGTTTCTCAACATAACAAGTAGGAACAATAGGATCATTATAAGTGACAGTCTTTTCTTCAACTTTAATAGGTGCAGCTACTTTTACTTCTATGAGAGGATGATATTTAAACCACTTCTCCTTAGGGAGATCAACATAAGTAGCAAAAGATTCACAGAAAGAAGCTACTATCTCACAATCAAGTCCATATTTAGTGCTAAACTTACGGAAAATATCGGTATCCATAAAAGATTTAACACAATCAAACTTAGGTGTCATACCTGACTCCTTACCATTATCGAGGTCCCAATCTTCAGAGTTACGTTTAATTCTATCCAATAAATCCCATCTAAATCCAATAGTCTTCATCATAAAAGAGCCAGCACAAGAAGTATCGAGCATGGTGCGATTATTTTCAGAAAGCCAAGCAGAAATTTTTTGAAGAATTGTTTCTCTTGGAAGCTCATGATTGGGGCATGAATATAACATTGATTTAAGCCTCCCCCAAGCTTGAGCGATGCTTTCTCCTTCACGAGGCCAAAAATTATATATATAATTGCGATCACGATGAACAAGATGCATAGGGTAATACTTTTGATGAAATTCCAATTTCAATCTTCTATAGTTCCATGATCCCATATCATCACATAGCCTATACCATGTCAATGCGTCTCCCTTCAAAGATAAAGGGAAGACCTTCTTCTTAGCAACATCATCGGGAATACCTGCAAGCTTAAATAATCCACAAACTTCATCCACATAGTTCATCAGGATGCTTTGTTCCATCTCCTGTAAAAGGATTAGCTAGCAGTTTTTCTATTATACTTGAAGGATACTCATAAGGAATTTCATTTTCAATAGGTTCAGTAGGTTGAGGAGCAACTCTTTGCTCTACTGGTCGGGGTGAAGATACCCCGAACAAGCCCCTCAGGGGATTACTTTCCATAGTAACAAGTGATAGTAAATTTCAGCACACTATATAAATTTTTCCTTACCAAATTCCACCTACCAAAGGCGCTTCACTCCCCGGCAACGGCGCCAGAAAAGAGTCTTGATGACCCACAAGTATAGGGGATCTATCGTAGTCCTTTCGATAAGTAAGAGTGTCGAACCCAACGAGGAGCAGAAGGAAATGATAAACGGTTTTCAGCAAGGTATTCTCTGCAAGTACTGAAATAAGTGGTAACAGATAGTTTTGTGATGAGATAATTTGTAACGAGCAACAAGTAACAAAAGTAAATAAAGTGCAGCAAGGTGGCCCAATCCTTTTTGTAGCAAAGGACAAGCCTGGAAAAACTCTTATATAAGGAAAAGCGCTCCCGAGGACACATGGGAATATCGTCAAGCTAGTTTTCATCACGTTCATATGATTCGCGTTCGGTACTTTGATAATTTGATATGTGGGTGGACCGGTGCTTGGGTTATGTTCTTATTTGAACAAGCATCCCACTTATGATTGACCTCTATTGCAAGCATCCACAACTACAACAAAAGTATTAAGGTAAACCTAACCATAGCATGAAACATATGGATCCAAATCCGCCCCTTATGAAGCAACGCATAAACTAGGGTTTAAGCTTCTATCACTCTAGCAACCCATCATCTACTTATTAATTCCCAATGACTTCCTCTAGGCCCAAATAATGGTGAAGTGTTATTTAGTCGACGTTCACATAACACCACTAGAGGCTAGACAACATACATCTCATCAAAATATCGAACGAATACCAAATTCACATGACAACTAATAGCAAGACTTCTCGCTTGTCCTCAGGAACAAACATAACTACTCACAAAGCATATTCATGTTCATAATCAGAGGGGTAATAATATGCATAAAGGATCTGAACATATGATCTTCCACCAATTAAACCAACTAGCATCAACTACAAGGAGTAATTAACACTACTAGCAACCTACTAGCACCAATCCCGGACTTGGAGACAAGAATTGGATACAAGAGATGAAGTAGGGTTTTGAGATGAGATGGTGCTAACGAAGATGTTGATAGAGATTGCCCTATCCCGATGAGAGGAGCGTTGGTGATGACGATGGCGATGATTTCCCCCTCCGGGAGGGAAGTTTCCCCGGCAGAACAGCTCTGCCGAAGCTCTAGATTGGATCCGCCAAGGTTCCGCCTCGTGGCGGCGGAGTTTCGTCCCGAAAGGTTGCTTCTTATTTTTTTTCTCGACGAAAGACTTCATATAGGAGAAGATGGTCATCGGAGAGCCACCAGGGGGCCCACGAGGTAGGGGGCGCGCCCCCCACCCTCGTGAGCAGGGTGTGGGCCCCCTAGTCTTCATCTTTGGCGAGGATTTTTCATTATTTATTATAAGGTGTTCCGTGGAGTTTCAGGACTTTTGGAGTTGTGCAGAATAGGTCTCTAATATTTGCTCCTTTTCTAGCCCAGAATTCCAGTTGCGGGCATTCTCCCTCCTTATGTAAACCTTGTAAAATAAGAGAGAATAGCCATAAGTATTGTGACATAATGTGAAATAACAGCCCATAATGCTATAAATATCGATATAAAAGCATGATGCAAAATGGACGTATCAAGTTCCTCTGTGGCGTCGAAGACAGGATTGATTGCTCGCCTTGTAATCAAGGATGGTATCACCTCCGGAGGAGCCCTGGCCTTAGGCCAAACCCTCTGGCTAGGCGGCTTTACCATGACCGCATGTCCGGCCGTTAAGCCGACGATGACTTCTCGGGTCATCGAAAATCGCCTTTGCGTTGACCCCGAACACTCCAAATGGATGGATCCGACAGAGTTGTCATCTTTAAACGAACTCCTGGATCGCATCGCCGCCTTGGGGTCGCTATAGACTACGATCAGATTGGGCTTAAACCCGATCAAAGAGAAACCAAATCTCCGTCGATCACCCATCAGATAGCGGTAGTAGAGGAGTAAATCAACAACTCTTCCTCTATATTGAGGACGAACTATGTTCGGGTTACCGAGCTCAAAGAGCTGGATACCCGTTCACGGAACAACACACCCCGTCCTCCGAACCTAGAATCGGACGGCAGACCTGAAAAATCAGTTGATATCCCGGGGCCCGAACTATTAAGCTCGGAAGTTCCTCAAACTCCGGATCACAAATTGGGTCAGGGTTTGGATCTAAAGCCATCCACCCACCCAGATATGCGTGATCTCACATGCATCCGACAGTAGTCTCAGAAACAGTCCATCACTTTTGGGCCAGATTTCTCCTTGTCAAAGACAAGATTAAAGATTGCCGCGACGAAGACGCGATCTCAGTATTCTGCAATAACTGCACGGACGAAGGAATCCTCAATGCCATCAACCGTCGTCATGTATTACACTTTGTGTCAGGACCGCCTTTCCAATAAAACATTTATTGAAAAGCCGACCTTTGTGTTGACCAGTACAGAAGAATTCTTCTTACTAGCAGACAAAATCTTGATATAGAAATCCAGCAGTACTAAATATCATACATGGTTGAGCTGAGGATGCTCAACAATTTATTACAAGCACACCTATATTATACATAAAGGCGGATATGGCACAAGGGTAGGGTGGCATAACTACTGACTTGTAATAAAGGTGGTGGTGGATATGTCACTGGGAGGTGGGTGACATGACCCTGAAATCTTACAGCTCATCAAGCATCGGAGTGAGGCTTGATGATTTTATTTGGGTGGCGGAAGCGTGTATAATACAAGTGAACAACTCCAGGATCGCACGTGACTGACTGGGACTCCTCTAGGCGTCGGACTCGCTATCGAACTCTTCATCCATAAGATCACCTTCGTCAACATCTGGCCAAATCAACAAGCCAAGTGAGTACTTTGAATGTACTCGCAAGATAGTTCGGACATAAGATATAACAAATGTAAACATGATGCACATGAGCAGGTTAGTATGCACAATCAAATAATAGATTTACACTGCACGATAAATAAGAGGAAATCAGGCGGTAGTCCTCCCCAAATCCCAATAAAAATAACTGAAGACCGATCGGGTGTCTGAAGCGACGCCTCAAAAGGTGAAAATAAATTTAACATGCCGCAGTCGGGCGTCGAGGCGACACCACATAAAGGGCTTATATTGAAAAGTAAATAACAATAATGCCACAGTCGGACATCTGAGCGACATCACATAAAGGGCTCATATTGAAACGTAAGTAACAATAATGCCACAGTCGGACGTCTGAGCGACATCACATAAAGGGCTTATATTGAAAAGTAAATACAATAATGCCACAGTCGGACGTCTGAGCGACATCACAGAAAGGGCTTATATTGAAAAGTAAAAGACAATGATGCCATAGTCGGACGTCTGAGCGACATCACATAAAGGGCTTATATTGAAATGTAAGTAACAATAATGCCATAATCGGACGTCTGAGCGACATCACATAAAGGGCTTATATTCAAAAGTAAATACAATAATGCCACAGTCGGACGTCTGAGCGACATCACAAAAAGGGCTTATATTGAAACGTAAGTAACAATAATGCCACAGTTGGACGTCTGAGCGACATCACATAAAGGGCTTATATTGAAAAGTAAATACAATAATGACATAGTCGGACGTCTGAGCGACATCACAAAAAGGGCTTATATTGAAAAGTAAATGACAATGATGCCACAGTCGGACGTCTGAGCAACATCACATAAAGGGCTTATAGTTTATCATTCGAATTTAAATAGCTCATGAATTTAAATCATCGCAAGGAAATACTTAGCATATTATAATATACTGGTTAGTCCATTCACATAAATAACCTTCAGCCGAGTTTACCACTCTCGGTTTTAAATTCATTCTCCAAAGACTGCCACTGGGGTTGACACTGAGATTTGCCACTGAGGCTGAGACTGACACGGAGATGATGTCCAAGTCCTTGCTCGTGGACATGGATACTCGGATGGTTTTGACTCTGCAGAGTTTGTACTCTTTACCACAGCCAACGGATTTCGGTAGTCACAAGGACTAGTTCCGTTTACGGTGTTTTAGAAGAAACACGTCTAACCAGTACACACCCATTCCACATTCCGTTGCCAGGAATCACCCTCGGCAATGTTCAAGAAAAACCTTAAGACGGGGAGGCCACAACCTCGAATAGCATGGGATCAAATTTATATCGCGCGCTCTAAGGGGTGCCCCCCTCTCGGTCACAACCGGAAACACCAATGCCCCCTGAACGGAATACTGGCTTTAATCCAGGGCCATGGAACCCTCACCGCGGTCTCTCTGTTTGGTGTGTACCAGGAAAGAGGTTTGCAACTTACTAAACCGCACTCTTTGCAGAAAACATGTGGCAGCACGAAGGGGAAACAAAAGGGATCGAGACTTGACCCATGTTAGAACTGGAGTTAATGGTTGGCATAAGACTGGCATGCTTCAACAATACCAGCTTGCAACCCATCATGTCACCACATGATCGTGTTGCCTTATCATCATAAGGACACATCGAACTTCGAAGCTCACAGGTAGCTTGCCTTGCATGCACATAACATTCACAAATGCTTATATAAATATGCCATGAGAAAAACTACTCAAGCAACCATGCAAAACACTCATCATATCAAAGGTTCAAACATGCTTGCCTGGTTCGGAGAAGTCGGAGTCTAGCTCGGTGAAGTTCGCGTCTCCCTTACTCCTTCCGGTATCTACGCATTAAAAGAAAATCGGATACTACGTGAATACCATGCGCGCACAAAAAGTATCCCAAATATTTTTCAAATAAATATGGTAAAAAACTAGACAGAAAAATAAAGATGACAGAAAAAGTTTCAAGTTAAAATCATCTTTTGTTTAAAAGTTATAAGAGTTTTAGTCCAGGGACCTTTCTGTAATGAAATAGAAAGTTTCCAGGGTTCACTTTATAAAAATAGAAAACGTTTCTGTCTAGAATACGTTAGTCCAGGGGGAAGACGTATTTTGCCCGAAGGCGTTTTCAGAAAACGTTCGAAAAAGAGAAAAAGCTGACGGGGAGGTCCTACCCGTCGGGTTTGAAAACTAAAACAGAGCGCTGGCGCCCGAGGGCCGCGGTGGTCGCCGGCGGCGATCCACGACGAGGCAGGGGGATCGGAAGGTACCAACGTGTTCACCGTGTTCTTCCGCACCTATGGGTGGTGGAGTTGAGCGTCGGCGAGCACCACGTCGATGGCGGCCTCAACTCCGGCGGACGGTGGTTCGGGCATTGGTGGATCTCGCCGGGGAGAGCTGCAAAGGTCGAATTGAGGCTCGGGTTAGTGTACTGGGTGCACTAGAGGGTTGCTGACGCGGTTTGGGAGGCGGGGATGGCCTCACTTGAGTGAATCAAGTCGGAGCCCGAGGCGGATCGGGGCGGCCGGAGTCGGGGAACGTGACCTCCTCGGGGTCCTCCTAGTGGCTAGGCGGGGCTCTGGTGAGGTGGAGGTGTGGCGCTGGGTCGAGAACGATCTCGGGGGCTCCTTTTATAGCCGATCCAAGGTGGTGGCCGACAACGGGATAACGCCGGCGATGATTACGGCGGGGCAGAGGTCGGTCAGGTGGTTTTGGGAGCTAGGCATCACCGCGATGGTCCACTGGTTCTGTTCAAGTGCTAAGCTTGGCCTGCCTTGGGTGGTACTCCACGTTCTTGACGGAACAGCTCACGGGACTCGGCGGCGGCAAAGAGCACGATCTGTGCTGCTCAGGCCACGATGACGGTACCGCAGCGTGCACAGGCAAGCAGACAGCCACGCGGAGGCCACGGGTGGCTTGGGTGGTGCTGGACAGCGCCGAAAGGTGGTGCTGATCCGTGCTGGCCGCCACGGGTGGCTCTGCCACCGCAGAAGCTGCCGGCGTCGGCGAGACACGTCACCACCGACGATGGTGCCCGAACAAACGAGTGTGCGGCGCTCTGGATAAGGAGGGGGGACAGGGAGCAAGGCGCCACTGCAGTTACTGGCGAGATCGATGTCGTGCTCTGAAGAAAACGACACTGGCGGCGAAACAGAAACACTGAACGTCTGAACTTTTTGAATTTGAACAGCAACAGTGCATGCCAGGTGCTCGATGAAATGATTTTGGCATGTGGGAAATTTTTCTGGAGCTGATCTTTGGTGAGGTGGCCTCTTGGTGTATCTAGAAGCTGCATGAATTATTTCAGAATTTTTGGAAAAAGAAAAATATGAATTTCACCAAAAATGGCATTTCTGGTCCAAACTTGCAGAGGGCAAATTTTGAAATATTTGAACTGAGGACAAGTGGATCTCGATGGATCTAGGTTGAGGGTACTAAGGACTAGTCAGAGGAGTTGGTTTGGGATCAAAACTCAAAAGAAATATGGTACTTCCTTTGTAAATCACCTAGGTCCATAAATAATGGCAGAAATAGTTTTGTGGATTAAATAAATGGAATAAAAATAAAAATTGGTTTGAAACTTGCTGGAGGTGTGAGTCTTGACTTGATCCAAGGCAGGGAGGGGTTTTGGAATGCTATGTCAAAATGTGACATGGCAAAAGAGGAAATTTGAAAGGGAAAAGAATAAACCCATAATCCCTAGGGTTTCTTCTTAATAGAAGAAATTTCAAAAAAATAACTAGACTAGAGTCAAGACAAAATGAAAAGCTCTCAAGACCAAAAATCAAGGTTGAGAAGAGTACCAAAATATTTGTCATAAAAGTTTTGAGAAGGAGAGTTCTTAAGAAAATTTTTAAATAGCCTTCTTCAAATCAAATAAAGATTTTGATAAAAACCAAATCAAAATTTTTGGAGTGTCACAACACCTACCCCCTTAGGAAAAATCTCGTCTCCGAGATTTCAGCTGATCCTCAAATAGGTGCGGGTATTCTGCCCGGAGAGAGTCCTCTCCTTCCCATGTCGCTTCATCCTCGGTGTGATTGCTCCACTGAACCTTGAAGAACTTAATTGTTTTCTGACGGGTCCTCCTTTCAGACTCCTCTAATATCTTTATTGGACGTTCCTTGTAGGTGAGGTCTGGTTGCACGTCAATGTTCTCATGTGATACTTGCTTCACTGGGTTGCTTACACATTTCCTCAACTGCGAGACGTGGAACACATCGTGGACGTCTGACAGCTCCTTGGGTAGGTCTAGCTGGTAGGCTATGGTGCCTCTCCGTGCAACCACACAGAAGGGTCCAATAAATCTTGGTGCTAGCTTTCCCTTCACCTTGAACTGTTGCAGGCCCCTCATAGGGGATACTCGTAGGTACACATATTCACCGGGTTCAAAGCTGACTTCACGATGCTTCTGATCGTAATAACTCTTTTGTCGGCTTTGCGCTGTCTTGAGTCGGTCCCTGATGAGTCTAACTTTCTCTTCAGCTTCCTTGAGCATGTCTGGGCCGAAGATACGACTGTCTCCTGTTTCTGACCAATTTAAAGGAGTACGACACCTCCGCCCATACAGGGCTTCAAAAGGTGCCATTTGTAGGCTGGATTGGTAACTGTTGTTGTATGCGAACTCAGCATATGGCAGGCTTTCTTCCCAAATGGTTCCATAGGTGAGGACACATGCTCTCAGCATGTCCTCTAGAATTTGGTTTACACGTTCAGTTTGTCCATCAGTCTAGGGATGGTAGGCTGTACTGAATGCTAGCTGAGTTCCCAGAGCCTATTGTAAATGATCCCAAAATTTCGAGACGAACTGAGTGCCTCTGTCGGATATTATAGTATTTGGAACTCCATGCAGACAAACTATACGGGAGAGATAAATCTTGGCAAGCTTCTGAGTGGTGTGGGTTGTCTTCACTGGGATGAAGTGTGCCACCTTGGTTAATCTATCGGTGATGACCCATATGGCATCTGTCTGTGTCAAAACCGGCGGATCTCGGGTAGGGGGTCCCGAACTGTGCGTCTAGGCCGGATGGTAACAGGAGACAAGGGACACGAAGTTTTACCCAGGTTCGGGCCCTCTCGATGGAGGTAAAACCCTACGTCCTGCTTGATTAATATTGATGATATGGGTAGTACAAGAGTAGATCTACCACGAGATCGAGGAGGCTAAACCCTAGAAGCTAGCCTATGGTATGATTGTTGATGTGTATGTCGTCCTACGGACTAAAACCCTCCGGTTTATATAGACACCGCATAGGGTTAGGGTTACATAGAGTCGGTTACAATGGTAGGAGATCTTCATATCCGTATCGCCAAGCTTGCCTTCCATGCCAAGGAAAGTCCCTTCCGGACACGGGACGGAGTCTTCAATCTTATATCTTCATAGTCCAGGAGTCCGGCTGAAGGCATGGTCCGGCTATCTGAACACCCCATAATCCAGGACTCCCTCAGCATCATTTCCGTGTTGTCACCGAGGTAGTCCGACAATGAAATCCATCCCAATTTCGTCCCATTTCCACTCAGGTATCCTGTTTGGCTGTAGTAGTCCGGCTGGTTTTTGGTGCTCGGCTTTTATGCGTTGACAAGAATCGCAACATGCAATGAAGGTGGCTATATCCCTCTTCATACCGTGCCACCAAAATCTTTCCTGAATGTCCTTATACATTTTGGTTCCTCCAGGGTGGATCAAATATGGAGCGGTGTGGGCTTCGGTTAGGATTTGCTGTTTGAGGCCCTCTATATTTGGCACCCAAAGTCTGTCTCCGTACCATAATATTCCCTCATCGTCTACGACGAATTCTGAGGCTTTGCCCATACTCACTTTTCTTTTATGCCTTCAACGCTGGGGTGTCCATGCCGAGCTTTCTTAACCTGCTCCACCAGGGTGGGTTGTAATTCCAAATTTGACATAGTGCCTTCCGTGACCATCATCAAGTTGAGTTTGGTGAACTCCTGTTGAAATTCAGGTCTCAAGTCTTGTAGACGGTTGTTGTCCGAGCTGGGGTTTCGACTAAGAGCATCTGCCACTACATTTGCTTTTCTCGGATGGTAGTGGATGCCCACATCATAATCTTTCACCAATTCCAACCAGCGCCGTTGCCGTAAATTGAGCTCTTGCTGTGTGAAAATATATTTGAGACTTTTGTGGTCTGTATATATTTCACAACGATTTCCAAGCAAGAAATGTCTCCACTCTTTGAGTGCATGAATGACTGCTGCCAATTCTAAGTCATGAGTGGGATAATTTTCTTCATGCTTTCGAAGTTGTCTCAAAGCGTATGCGACAACCTTGCCTTCTTGCATCAGCACACATCCGAGGCCTTTCCGGGATGCATCACAATACACTTCAAAACTTTTGTGTATGTCTGGTATAACTAACACTAGTGCGGTTGTTAATTTCTTCTTGAGTTCTTGGAAACTCTTCTCGCAAGCTTCAGTCCACACAAATTTCTTCTCCTTCTTGAGTAACTGTGTCATTGGTTTCGCTATGGTGGAGAATCCCTCAATAAACCTTCGGTAGTATCCAGCCATTCCCAGAAAACTTTGGACATCCGTTACGTTGGCTGGTGGTTTCCAGCCAAGTACGGCCTTGACTTTTTCTGGGTCCATGGCAACACCTTCTTAGGTCAATACGTGGCCTAGAAAACCAACCTGTCTTAACCAAAATTCACATTTGCTGAATTTGGCGTATAATTGGTGTTTCCTTAACTCTCCCAGTACAATCCTGAGATGTTCCGCATGCTCTTCTAGTGTCTTAGAGTATACCAGAATGTCGTCAATGAACACCACAACAAATTTGTCCATAAATTTCATAAACACTTTGTTCATGAGGTGGACAAAATATGCGGGGGCGTTTGTTAGTCCAAACGGCATTACTGTAAACTCATATAGTCCGTATCTGGAGGTGAATGTTGTCTTAGGGATATCTTCTGTCCGTACTTTTAATTGATGATATCCTGACCTTAAATCAATTTTTGAGAAAACTTTGGCTTGTGCGAGCTGGTCAAATAAATCATTTATCCGTGGCATCGGATATTTATTTTTGATGGTGTCCATATTGAGTGCTCGATAGTCTATGCATAATCTCAGTGTCCCATCCTTTTTCTTGGCAAACAATACTGGTGAACCCCAAGGTGAGGAACTGGCTCGTATAAATCCTTTGTCCAACAATTCTTTTATTTGCTTCTTTAATTCTACCAACTCGGAAGGTGCCATCCTATAGGGTTTCTTGTAGATGGGGGTGGTTCCAGGTGCTAGTTCAATGCTGAACTCTATTTCCCGGTCTGGCGGCATGCCGAGTAGTTCTTCAGGAAAAACGTCAGGGAACTCACACACCACTGGAACTTTGCTTAACTCTGAGGTGTCTACCTTGTTCAATCTTGGTTGTCATGATCCTGGTCTTTCTTGAGCTGCGACTTTTATTGTCTTCCCGTGATGATGAGTGAGGATTACAGTCCGGTCGAAGTAATCGATAAACCCTTTGTTGGTGGTTAACCAATCCATTCCTAGGATAACCTCCAGTCCTTTATTTTCCTATACGATGAGGTTTGCTTGAAACTTTAGTCCTCTGAGCTCAATAACCACACCTTGACAGTAACTCTGAGTGATTTGCTTATTCCCAGGGGACTTGATGATCATGGATTTTTCCAAAGGGAGCATCGAAAAATCATGTTGCAAAGAAAAACTCTTTGAAATGAACGAGTGAGAAGCTCTAGAATCAAACAAAACCGTGGCAGGTATTGTGTTGACAGGGAACGTACCGAGTACGATATCCGGGGCATTCTGTGCTTCCTCCTTGGTCACATGGTTCAGGTGACCCTTCTTGTGATTGTTGTTGGGGTTCAAGTTGTTGCGCTTGGGTGCTGAATTGTTCCCATTGTTGTTCGGTTTTGGGGCCGAGTTTCTTGGCTTTGGGCACTATTTAGCATAGTGTCCTTCGTCCCCACAAGCGTAGCAAGTGACGCCTGGGTGATACGTAAAATCCTTGTCCCTTGCGTGAAAATTTTTGATTGGCCGCGGAACATTGGTTGTGGGTCGGTTTGCTCCAATCTTATGAGGGTCAGTCTTGTGCCGGTTGTTGCGAGCATGAGTAACCTAGTTCCTTTTCCGCTTGCGAAATTCCTCCAAGCTGTGGCGCTCATTTTCCAATGTAATGGCCTTGTCCACAAGCGTTTTGAAGTCTGGAAAGGTGTGTACAACCAGCTGGCATTTAAGTGCTGGTGCCAGACCATCCAGAAACTTCTCCATCTTTTTGTTCTTCGTCATACGTTCTTCTTTGGCATAACGAGATAACAGGGTAAACTGACTATTGTAGTCAGTCACTATCATGCTTCTCTACTTGAGGTCGTCAAATTCCCTTTTACTGATCTTCATAATGCTTCTGGGAATGTGCGCCCCACGAAATCCTTCTTTAAAATCTTCCCAAGTGATACTGTTTTCATTGGGGTGCATGTGTAGGAAATTCTCCCACCATGACGCGGCTGCTCCCGTGAGATAGTGAGGTGCATAAAGTACCTTCTCACGGTCTAAACACTATGC
This sequence comes from Triticum urartu, assembly GCF_003073215.2. NCBI lineage: Eukaryota > Viridiplantae > Streptophyta > Magnoliopsida > Poales > Poaceae > Triticum > Triticum urartu. Next base: position 92,272,737 of record NC_053026.1, read on the forward strand.
AATAATCAGCTTCCTCTCAATGTCTCGAAGCCAATCATCGGCCTCAAGAGGTTTATCAGTGTGAGAGAACGTTGGGGGACGCGTCTTCTGTAATTCAGACAATTTAGAGTGCTGCTGATATGGCTCACGATGATTCCCCATATTGATAACATGGTTCATCATTTCCTGGTGCTGCTGCTGGCTTTGCTCATAAAGGCGGCATACTTGAGTAAATGCTGTTTCACTGCCTTGCTGACTTGACTGTCCCTGTGTGAAATTGTTACTAGTTTGGCCACCATAATTTTCTTCCGGCGGGTTTGGCATGGAACGAGTCCACGGACGAGGCATTTTTCGCTCTGGGGTAATTTTGCAAACTCATGAGAAAATTGTGTCATAAAAATAAATAATTTTGAAAAGGCGGAAATTTTAAGAACTCCAACATTTTTCAAGAAAACACTTGATCGCGCATGGAGAAGGACCGCTCCGTACATATCTTACATGCAAGCCATAATTATACAATACATCACTCAGGATGTGCGTACACATTCCAGACATGTTATTTAGGCTAGTGCACTTCACCGAGATCCTACATGATGCGCACACAAACTACTTCTCACCAAACCTATGTACATATAAACATATCATACAAGCTGGCACATCACACTGCTGCTAGGCGTACTCAGTCGGAGATGGTGAAGACTTCCTTTGGCCTACCGAGGGTAAGACCCAGTGGTGCTGGAGACTCAATCTCCTCCTCGCTAATAGGCTCAAGGCACGAAGTACTAGGTTGAGGAGCTGGTGCAGGCACGGTAGGTGGTGCAGCTCTGGCGGCAGTAGGAGCAATGACCTGGTCAAACTCCTCAGTGGTAGGCAGGCGGCGAGCGGTGGCTAAGATGGCCGGTGTGTATAATGCTGAGGACGAGACGAACGTCAGTGGTGGTGCCATGTGGAGGAGCTCCCTCCTGTTGGCGGATCATCCATGGATAGAATCCATACGAGCAGCTACGAGGTCGTCCACGATCGAAAGCTGCCTCAAGTTCCTTGAGGTACTCAACAAGCATCTCAATAGCCTCATCTCTTTCTCCCCTGGCGCAAGCGAATGCATAGTGGCAGGTGTATGGCACGTGGCAGGGAAGGTAGTGCTAACGACGAGTCTTCATTGAAGGAAGAACATCCCGGAGGCGGGCTATGGCCTCGCGGGCAGCCATCTGCATGGCATGCCTCTCCGTAGGCATGGCCCTCCCAATGAATCGGAAGCGGAGGAACTCAGCGCGTCCACCCTTGAACTGAACTGAGGCCTGGTACATAGACAAACTGTCGCTGAGCTTGTGTCGGTAGAGTGCGTACTCCGGACGGACTGATGGCCCGATCGCGATCTTGGTTATGGAGATGAGGAGCTTGATAAACCCCTCAGGAACATTGGCGAACACCTGTGACTCACAAACGTTGCTCGCCATCTACAAAAGTAGACAAAATCCTGAATAGTCAAATCATAAATTTATGATGACCAACAGAAAATTGCTACAATATGCAGAATAATAAAGTAAGCTAATAACCGATTAGCTGTCGCACCTAGTGGCTTCCTACAGTCAGCCTGGCTCTGATACCAAGGTTGTCAGGACCGCCTTTCCAATAAAACATTTATTGAAAAGCCGACCTTTGTGTTGACCAGTACAGAAGAATTCTTCTTACTGGCAGACAAAATCTTGATACAGAAATCCAGCAGTACTAAATATCATACATGGTTGAGCTGAGGATGCTCAACAATTTATTACAAGCATGCCTATATTATACATAAAGGCGGATATGGCACAAGGGTAGGGTGGCATAACTACTGACTCGTAATAAAGGTGGTGGTGGATATGTCACCGGGAGGTGGGTGACATGACTCTGAAATCTTACAGCTCATCAAGCGTCGGAGTGAGGCTTGATGATTTTATTTGTGTGGCGGAAGCGTGTATAATACAAGTGAACAACTCCAGGATCGCACGTGACTGACTGGGACTCCTCTAGGCGTCGTACTCGCTATCGAACTCTTCATCCATAAGATCACCTTCGTCAACATCTGGCCAAATCACCAAGCCAGGTGAGTACTTTGAATGTACTCGCAAGACAGTTCAGACATAAGATATAACAAATGTAAACATGATGCATGTGAGAAGGTTAGTATGCACAATCAAATAATAGATTTGCACTGCACGCTAAATAAGAGGAAATTAGGCGGTAGTCCTCCCGAAATCCCAATAAAAATAACTAAAGACCGATCGGGTGTCTGAAGCGACGCCTCGAAAGGTGAAAATAAATTTAACATGCCGCAGTCGGGCGTCGAGGCGACACCACATAAAGGGCTTATATTGAAAAGTAAATAACAATAATGCCACAGTCGGACGTCTGAGGGACATCACATAAAGGGCTCATATTGAAACGTAAGTAAAATAATGCCACAGTCGGACGTCTGAGCGACATCACATAAAGGGCTTATATTGAAAAGTAAATACAATAATGCCACAGTCGGACGTCTAAGCGACATCACAAAAAGGGCTTATATTGAAAAGTAAATGACAATGATGCCACAGTTGGACGTCTGAGCGACATCACATAAAGGGCTTATATTGAAACGTCAATAACAATATTGCCACAGTCGGACGTCTGAGTGACATCACATAAAGGGCTTATATTGAAAAGTAAATACAATAATGCCACAGTCGGACGTCTGAGCGACATCACAAAAAGGGCTTATATTGAAACGTAAGTAACAATAATGCCACAGTCGGACGTCTGAGCGACATCACATAAAGGGATTATATTGAAAAGTAAATACAATAATGCCACAGCCGGACGTCTGAGCGACATCACAAAAAGGGCTTATATTGAAAAGTAAATGACAATGATGCCACAGTTGGATGTCTGAGCAACATCACATAAAGGGCTTATAGTTTATCATTTGAATTTAAATAGCTCATGAATTTAAATCATCGCAAGGAAATACTCAGCATATAATAATATACTGGTTAGTCCATTCACATAAATAACTTTCAATCGAGTTTACCACTCTCGGTTTTAAATTCATTCTCCGGAGACTGCCACTGGGGTTGACACTGAGATTTGCCACTAAGGCTGAGACTGACACGGAGATGATGTCCAAGCCCTTGCTCATGGACATGGATACTCGGATGGTTTTGACTCTGCAGAGTTTGTACTCTTTACCACAGCCAACGGATTTCGGTAGTCACAAGGACTAGTTCCGTTTACGGTGTTTTAGAAGAAACACGTCTAACCAGTACACACCCATTCCACATTCCGTTGCCAGGAATCACCCTCGGCAATGTTCAAGAAAAACCTTAAGACGGGGAGGCCACAACCTCGAATAGCATGGGATCAAATTTATATCGCGCGCTCTAAGGGGTGCCCCCTCTCGGTCCCAACCGGAAACACCCATGCCCCCTGACCGGATGACTGGCTTTAATCCAGGGCCATGGAACCCTCATCGCGGTCTCTCTGTTTGGTGTGTACCAGGAAAGAGGTTTGCAACTTACTAAACCACACTCTTTGCAGAAAACATGTGGCAGCACGAAGGGGAAACGAATGGGATCGAGACTTGACCCACGTTAGAACTGGGGTTAATGGTTGGCATAAGACTGGCATGCTTCAACAATACCAGCTTGCAACCCATCATGTCACCACATGATCATGTTGCCTTATCATCATAAGGACACATCAAACTTCGAAGCTCACAGGTAGCTTGCCTTGCATGCACATAACATTCACAAATGCTTATATAAACATGCCATGAGAAAAACTACTCAAGCAACCATGCAAAACACTCATCATATCAAAGGTTCAAACATGCTTGCCTGGTTCGGAGAAGTCGGAGTCTAGCTCGGTGAAGTTCGCGTCTCCCTTACTCCTTCCGGTATCTACGCATTAAAAGAAAATCGGATACTACGTGAATACCATGCGCGCACAAAAAGTATCCCAAATATTTTTCAAATAAATATGGTAAAAAACTAGACAGAAAAATAAAGATGACAGAAAAAGTTTCAAGTTCAAATCATCTTTTGTTTACAAGTTATAAGAGTTTTAGTGCAGGGACCTTTCTGTAATGAAATAGAAAGTTTCCAGGGTTCACTTTATAAAAATAGAAAACGTTTCTGTCTAGAATACGTTAGTCCAGGGGGAAGACGTATTTTGCCCGGAAGGCGTTTTCAGAAAACGTTCAAAAAGAGAAAAGCTGACGGGGAGGTCCCACCCGTCGGGTTTGAAAACTAAAACAGAGCGCTGGCGCCCGAGGGCCGCGGTGGTCGCCGGCGGCGATCCACGGCGAGGCAGGGGGATCGGAAGGTACCAACGTGTTCACCGTGTTCTTCCGCACCTGTGGGTGGTGGAGTTGAGCGTCGGCGAGCACCACGTCGACGGCGCCTCAACTCCGGCGGATGGTGGTTCGGGCGTTGGTGGATCTCGCCGGGGAGAGCTGCAAAGGTCGAATTGAGGCTCGGGTTAGGGTACTGGGTGCACTAGAGGGTTGCTGACGCGGTTGGGAGGCGGGGATGGCCTCACTTGAGTGAATCAAGCGGGAGCCCGAGGCGGATTGGGGCGGCCGGAGTCGGGGAAGGTGACCTCCTCGGGGTCCTCCTAGTGGCTAGGCGGGGCTCTGGTGAGGTGGAGGTGTGGCGCTGGGTCGAGAACGAGCTCGGGGGCTCCTTTTATAGCCGATCCAAGGTGGTGGCCGACAACGGGATAACGCCGGCGATGATTACGGCGGGGCAGAGGTCGGTCAGGTGGTTTTGGGAGCTAGGCATCACCGCGATGGTCCACTGGTTCTGTTCAAGTGCTAAGCTTGGCCTGCCTTTGGTGGTACTCCACGATCTTGACGGGACCGGCCCCGGGACTCGACCAGCCACGCGGAGGCCACGGGTGGCTTGGGCAGTGCTGGACGACGCCGAAAGGTGGTGCTGATCCCTGCTGGCTGCCACGGGTGGCTCTGCCACTGCAGAAGCTGCCGGTGTCGGCGAGACACGTCACCACCGACGATGGTGCCCGAACAAACGAGTGTGCGGCGCTCTGGGATAAGGAGGGGGGACAGGGAGCAAGGCGCCACTGCAGTTACTGGCGAGATCGATGTCGTGCTCTGAAGAAAACGACACTGGCGGCGAAACAGAAACACTGAACGTCTGAACTTTTTGAATTTGAACAGCAACAGTGCATGCCAGGTGCTCGATGAAATGATTTTGGCATGTGGGAAATTTTTCTGGAGCTGATCTTTGGTGAGGTGGCCTCTTGGTGTATCTAGAAGCTGCATGAATTATTTCAGAATTTTTGGAAAAAGAAAAATATGAATTTCACCAAAAATGGCATTTCTGGTCCAAACTTGCAGCCTCCTGACCCGTCTCTCACACGCATGTGCACAGACAACAAGCAGCCATCTCCTCTCTTATTGATATTGAGGGCGTGCCCTCCGTTTGTCTAGCAAGCCTATCCCACCATTTGCAAGCTGGTTTTGGAAGTATCTATGAGTCACGGGGACTCAACAATCTTACACCCTCGCGATCAAGACTATTTAAGCTTATGGGTAAGGTAAAGGTATGAGGTGGAGCTGCAGCAAGAGACTAACATATATGGTGGCTAACCTATTCGCAAAAGAGAGCGAGAAGAGAAGGCAAAAGCACGGTCGAACAACTATAATGAAGAAGTGATCCTAAAACAACCTACGTCAAGCATGACTCCAACACCGTGTTCACTTCCCAGACTCCGCCGGAAAGAGACCATCACGGTTACACACGCGGTTGATGTATTTTAATTAAGGTCAACTTCAGGTTTTCTACAACCGGACATTAACAAATTCCCATCTGCCCATAACCGCGGGCACGGCTTTCGAAAGTTCAAATCCCTGCAGGGGAGTCCCAACTTAGCCCACCACAAGCTCTCACGGTCAACGAAGGATATTCCTTCTAGCGGGAAGGCCTGATCAGACTCGGAATCCCGGTTACAAGACATCTCGACAATGGTAAAACAAGTCCAGCAAGACCACCCAATGCGCCGACATCCCGATAGGAGCTGCACATATCTCGTTCTCAGGGCAACACCGAATAAGCAATCCGTACAACTAAAACCAGCCCTCGAGTTTCCCCGAGGTGGCGCTGGAAGGGGCTCTAGTTTGGACCAACACTTAGACAAGCATTGGCCCGGGGGTTTAAAATAAAGATGACCCTTGGGCTAGCCTAACCCAAGGGAAAAAAGGCTAGGTGGCAAATGCTAAAACCAATCTTGATGGATCTAGGTTAAGGGTACTAAGGACTAGACAGAGGAGTTGGTTTGGGATCAAAACTCAAAAGAAATATGGTACTTCCTTTGTAAATCACCTAGGTCCATAAATAATGGCAGAAATAGTTTTGAGGATTAAATAAATGGAATAAAAATAAAAATTGGTTTGAAACTTGCTGGAGGTGGGAGTCTTGACTTGATCCAAGGCAGGGAGGGGTTTTGGAATGCTATGTCAAAATGTGACATGGCAAAAGAGGAAATTTGAAAGGGAAAAGAATAAACCCATAATCCCTAGGGTTTCTTCTTAATAGAAGAAATTTCAAAAAATAACTAGAGTAGAGTCAAGACAAAATGAAAAGCTCTCAAGACCAAAAATCAAGGTTGAGAAGAGTACCAAAATATTTGTCATAAAAGTTTTGAGAAGGAGAGTTCTTAAGAAAAATTTTAAATAGCCTTCTTCAAATCAAATAAAGATTTTGATAAAAACCAAATCAAAATTTTTGGAGTGTCACACTTTGCTGGCTTGGCAACCATAGTACAGAAATATTGCAAAATGGAAAGTGCCTGGATAAGCTCAGGCAGCTCGCTGGGAACCACCGGTTTCCATTCAACTCCTCGCCCGGGTAAAAAGGATGCACCCTCGCGGGTGCCCGACCCAATAGTAAAGAAATCGAAGCCCATCACGGGGCACGGAACCGTTCTGGAGGGATGGCTCGATGGGCCATGCAAAATACACACAACACTGGATACCATACCAACCCACAGCCTTAGAGCATATTGGATACTTCGGCAAGTGGCCATGAGCGGCGAGGATATCCTCACCAAAAACACCACGGAGAAACTCCCCCTGGAACATGACGACCACAGAGTATTGACAGTCTTCGAGACTTTCGCTTCAAATAATCAGCACAAAAGGGCACTCCGCGACCTCGCCGAAGTCTGCCAAGTCGCAACAATAAATCCTTGGAATGACACGGCCTTAACTTTCAATGCGAGTGACGAACCAAAAATCCGGTTAGTCCAGGCACCAGCCGCCTTGGTACTCAACCCAATTGTGGGTGGCTTTCGGCTCACTGAAGTTCTCATGGACGGTGCCAACGAACTAAACCTCATCTACGAGGACACACTGAACAAAATGGAAATAGACAGGATCCGCATCGAGCATAGTAATACAACCTTCTGAGGGATCATTCCCAGCCGGGAGGCACGATGCGCGGGGAAAATTACACTTGATGTGGTATTCGGCACGCTGGAGAACTATCGGTCCAAAGAGATTACCTTCCAAGTGGCCCTTTTCAACAGTGGATATCATGCCCTGTTGGGGCAAGATATATTCACACGCTTTCAAGATATACCTCATTACAGGTATATGAAGCTCAAGATGCCCGGGCCTAATGGTATTATCACTCTTGCTAGTGATCCAGACATAGCCCTTCGCGCTGAAAACAAAACAGCATCCCTAGCCCTCGAGGCACTGTCTGAGGCCCTCGCGGCCGAAGAGTTAACCGCACTATGCTCTACGGTGGATAGGGACAATGCAATCCTTGATAAACATCCCAAGTCCACCTCCTTCAAACCAGCAATAGTCAAATTTCAAGTCCACCCGATGGACCCCAAGAAGACAGCTTCCATCGGGGCACAGCTGGACCCAATGATCGACGTTGCACTACGAGCGTTCCTGCGCGAGAACTAGGATATCTTCGCCTGGCACCTGTCAGTGTCAAAACCGATGAATCTCGGGTAGGGGTCCCAAACTGTGCGTCTAAGGTTGATGGTAACAAGGGACAGGCACTACAAAAAAATACACTTCCGTGATGATACGTGTTTGTCACAGTAGGTCGCTTTTTTGTCATGCATGTACATCCATGACAAATTTATGACAGAATCAAGATAGTCATACCTATGCTGTCGTAGAAGTGTTCCATGACATTGCCAAAATTGTCATCACGGAAGTGTCCACTTCCATGACGATAAATCGCGCGTCACAGAAGTGCTTTCGTCAAGGGTGACCGACACGTGGCATCCACCATAACGGAACGCCATTAAGCTATCCGGTCGGGTTTTGGATCCGATAACCCGTTAACAACCCCGACCAATGGGAAATTTCCACGTGTAAAATTCTTATTGGCCGGACGAAACACGTGTCAGCTCGTCAGTGGGTCAGATAGGCGCCTATGATACGTCAACACGTGGCACGGCCCAATAGAGGCCCATTCCTGTGAAAAGGCCGGCCCGTTTGACTTGGTCAAAAGGTGGCGGGCCGGCCCATGGAAAGCCTGTTAACGGCATGTTCGCATATAGCCCATTTACAGCCCGCTAACCCAAGGCCCGTTACGCCCTGTCCAAATTAGGCCCAGTAGCGTCATCTAGGCCATCCAATATGATTCCAGCCCGTTTTCACTTCTGGCGCATGTATGGCCCATGACGTCTTTCGGCCCATATGAGGCCCTATGTAACTCTTGGACTATTAATGGCCCGTGGTGAAACTGGCCCATAATGAACAGTGTATCATGTTACACCCATTAACGGTCCGTGGTGAAACTGGCCCGTAATGAACAGTGTATCACTTTATACCCATTAACGGCCCGTTATTCCGTTGGGCCATTTCCAGCCCATGTTATCTTTCGGCCTTCTCAGTATATCACTTTATACCCATTAACGGCCCGTTATTCCGTTGGGCCGTTTCCAGCCCATGTTATCTTTCGGCCTTCTCAGAGCCCATTTATTCTTGGGCTCATTTCCAACATTCGTTTACTTACGGCCCGTTACTGTCATTTTCTGCTTGTGGGCCAAATTCAGCCCGTGGTTACAGTCGGCCCATTTGTGGTCCGTTAATACGTTGGGCCGTTTTCATAGCGTCATCAAATACGGCCTATTAACGGTGGCCCGTTACGGTCGGCCCATGAACGGATGATTCCAACTCTAGCCCGTTTACGGCCATAATGCGGCCTGTTATTGGCCCATGTTTGGCCAATCGATCATACGGCCTGTATAAGGCCCATTGATGATACGGCCCGTAGAAGGCCTACTGTTTCTACGGCCCGTAGAAGGCCCACTGTTTCTACGGCCCGTAGGAGGCCCAGTGTCACTACTGTAAATATTAGCCCATGGTTATTGTGGCCTAGTTTTAAAAAATAGGTTATTGCAGCCACTAGTTAACCGCGGAAAAAGAACTGCAATGACTACAAGCAAACAAATAAACAAGACAACAAGGAAATAAATAAGCAAGCAACTAACGCTAGGCTATCACGGCTATTACACATATTACATCCACTGGGCATCAAGGTTCGCCACCAGTGCAAATATAGGGAACAAAGCAGCATATCATATACACTGGCCGTCAAAATTGGCCACCAGTGCAAATAAACGCGATAGCAAAACAAGAGCATAACTGAAAAAACTTCAGAAGAGCTCAAGAAACGTTATCCTGGGTATCCACCATGCTGGCAATAAGCTTAGCAAGCTGATTAGCTTTGTCCTATTTGGCGCTAAAATCCTCCAACGCTTGCTGTTGCACCAAAAAGTATGCATCTGAATGCTCTAGGGACTTCCGCAGTCCTTCCGCTTCTTGTCGCAGCATAGCTGATCGATGTCTTTCAGCTTGTAGTTGAGAATCAAGAAACCGAATTGATTCAGACAGTGAGTTTGAATAGCTTGTGCAAGCGGTAGTGGCCAGTAACTACAACACTAAACCAAGACAGGATGTGTCACTATGCTGAACCTTATCTGCATTACTTCCTTTACAGTTGTTTAATAAGGCACTCTTCCCCAATATTCTGTCAGCATTCTAAAAGAAGAAACAAGCAGACACATAACAAGTTTAGCATGTACTAGTATATGAAACTCATTTCGGTGAACCAGTTCATTAGTAAGGTGGACAGGATTAAACTACCAAGTCTTCTATTGCCAAGTACTAGTACATAGTAAAAGCATCAAACAAACATATATCTATGTCTTATGGTAGCAATGGAATCTTAAATTAGAACAGTTATTTTTTTAGGTTTAGGCACTTGTTCTACATGAACAGAGTACAGTAAGACACAAGAATATAATACTTAAAAATAGAAAATGAGCTCATAGACCTTACCACATTCTTGGTTCGGGACCAGTACAGAACAAGGCGTTCCCAGTCATCATCCAGTAAATGTGTCTCAGGAGAGCGTAAGGGAATTTGATGAGTTTCTTTGCCGGTGAAGTACGTTTTCTTCAGGTAATTCCGATACTGCCACCAAGCATTCTTGAAGATAGCAGAGGTATTAGCACAGGTTACCTCATCATGAGTTTCCAAATCGGTCCTTCTCTATAGGGAAAAATGGGAAAATTTGCTGTATTATAACCATCATGGAGGTAGGATGTATGGGACGAAGCAAAGTAATTGCCATGAATACACATAACTCCTGGACGAACACCTGCAACTGGAATTTTCCTTCATCTTCAGTATAATATTTCCAAGATGGGAAGATACGCACCTACGATTTAACAACATCAAATGTGATAGATGCTAAACTACGACTAGCTGGTTGTGCTTCCTCCACAGGAATAAGCGTACTAACTGGTAGAGTTGGGGTTCGCCGTGATAGTACTGTCCCTTTGGGCACTGGAGCTGCCTTACTAACTGCTCTTGTTTGGGAGCTTCGTGGTGGAGATGGTGATGTGTCAATAGGAACTGGGTTACTATCGGCTGGGGTTGGGGTTAGATTGGGTGAAGCTGGTTCTCTGTCCATCGTAGTAGGGGTACAATCTGCGAGAGTTTGGGTTATGTGTGGTAGGGCTGGTTCTTGTGCATGTACAACCGGGGTGCTATCTCCACCAAGAGGTAGCACTGTTTTATTTGAAGACCGTGTTTTTAGTCCGCTAGATACTGGCATCACCCGCTCCAATTCAAATGGCTGATAAACAGGAAACATAGTTGAATGTACAGACATTGTATGAGAGACAGATGCAATAGATAGTGTGGAAAAAAGAGGGCATGAAATAGTTGACATGTATATTGTTTAACTAAAATGGATAGCATGACATAATTCACATATATGATGTCTATCTAAACTGGATAGCATAGCATAACATAATTCAAAGATATGATGAATAACTAAACAGGATCGCATGACATAATTCACCTACATGTTATCTAAGTAATCAGGATCGCATCATTTAATTCACATATGTGATTTATATGCTAAACAGAGGGCATTCGATATGATGTCTGAACTAAGAACATGGTGTTGAATATTGTGTATATGATGTCTAAACTATGCAACGCAAGACACTGTATGCATGATATGAGCAGTATAACCGTGCCAAGTTAGAGCATACACCTCAGTGGGGGAATAGGACTGGTCATCTGTCTCTGAATCCATCTCTGAGGAGCTATCGGGACCCAACAAGAGATCTGCTTCGACAGGTAGCACTGTCTGCTCTAAAGGCCTTGTTTTCACTCCAGATTTTTCCATCTCCCACCCAAATGGCTGATTCACAGGAAGAGTAGTTTAATGTACAAACATTGTCGACAAATGGAAATGTAATGAAGAAAAGTATGGGCAAGATATCATTCAAATATATGATGCCTGGTTAAACAGGATGGCATTGCACATTTCACTTATATTATGGCTGGCTAAAAGACATGGGACTGCATAATTCCCATATATGATACAGAAACTAAACAGGTGGCATTACAGAACATGTCTAAACTAAGCAGATGACATATATGATGTCAAAAGTAGGCACTGCAAGGCAACATATGCATGATATGACTAACATCATCATGCCAAGGTAGAGCAAACACCTTGGGGGTAAATAGGAGTGGTCAGCGGTGTCCAAATCCGCCTCAGAACAGATATCTTCCTCTAGATTACAATCTGAAGAGGGGTGGGGAGGGTTTGTCATTGAACCCACCATGGAGCGATGTCTGCATGACATTGTATTGCCACGCAAAACTCTTCTCTTTTTCTCTACATGTTCAGCATGACTGTGTACAATATCTGACATGCATACGAAAAAATATGGTGAGATTATGTAAGGAGAGCATGCAGAAATTTAGAGTGATGGTAACAACCAGTGGATCGATGTTTTTCCGTTGAACCAAAATAGCCCTAATGGATCAACGTGAATGTATAGTAATAAGTGATGCAACAAGTGTACAACCTCTTTGCCGTAGCCATGTCGACCTCGGCATCATTGGGTTGGTCGCTGAAGCAGTTGAGGCAGAGGTGGCTGTCGGAGGTGTGGAGGAAGATCTGAGGAATCTATAGACGGCGTCCAGGGCGCTGCTCTGTTGTGACGGATCGTTCTGTCGTTGGAGCAGCTCCGGTGAGCCGTAAGACGTTAAGACTGAAGCAGCACAAGAAAGACATGTCAATCTCAAGTGGGATTCTAATAGCATCTCCAATAGATGATGCAAAATGGATGTAAAATTAACATCACCAAAAACCACCTGACTACAACAGATGAGGTAAAAACTGTTGACTCTGAACTTAACTGTCGAAACTGAAATTTACTGTGGAATCTGAATGCTACTGTCGAAACTGAACGCAATGGTAGCAGAGAGGCACTTGACATGTAGTTTAGGGAGGGCCTGCAGTTCATCTTCAACCTGCACCCCCCTGAGCCGCCAGCAACCACCGGCCAAACCACCGGCCCCAGCGCCGCCTCACCGCCCCGAAACAACTCGCCACCACCGCCCCGGCCAGCCCTCTAGGCCCCCCGCCCCCACCCGGAACCCTAAGATAGATAGTGGGGTACCTCTCCGGCGAGCCCCCGTCCCCACTGCGGGTGGTTCTTCCTTAACTCCGGCGAGCCCCCCCCCCAACCCATGAAAATTGACTAACCCAAAAGTCGATTTAGTCGACTGAAGTGTGGCTTAATCGGAGCAGAGCAGCAGCACGAGCGAGGGGGAGACCAGCAGCAACAGCTGGGCGAGCGAGCGATCGAGCGAGAGCCGGAGCAGCAGCATAACCGGCTGGTATGGACGCCGCCGCCGAAGGGGCCTCGCACTGGGGGAGAGCTGCCGTGGAGATGTCGCCCGCGGCGCCGGCTTCAAGGTAGCCGCTCCATGGGGGTGCAGGATGGAGCACCGTCAGCGCCGGGAGGTCGAGTTAAGGAGAAGGTGCGATGCGATGAGTGTACAACCTCTTTGCTGGCACCGAGTAGGCCTCGGCTTCGTCCGAGGAGTCGGTGAGGATGTTGCGGTTCCGGTGGAGCAGGTTAAGGCGGCGTTGTGGGGATGGAGCAGCCGTGATAGACGAGGCGATCATCGGAGCAGCTCCTTGGAGGTGGAGGACCGGGCGGCTGAACCGGCGGGACGGCGAGATGGACGACGGATCCTCATCCGGGTAGGTGGACGAGGGACGTCGAGCTGTTGCGCTGGACGACATCGTCAGGGAAGAGGCTCCAGCTGGGCAGCGGTGATGTGGCGGACGGAGGAGGGTGGGGTTTCGTGACTGGAGCGGAGAGGTTATGGCGGCCTGGGATTTCGAATGGCGAAAAGGGGGCGATGGGAGGGGGTGAAGCATGACTTAGGAATGCGCTTGTCCAAAATGTAGGGTGTGTTACAAAAGTAACCCCCACCGATTTAAACTAGCGGCCATTTCGGCTCAGGGTTAGAAGGGGGATTTCACATGTCGGGATTTGGCAGCTGGAGGGAGTTTTCGCGCGCGTTGTAATTTCAGGATAGCAAGGCGCGGGTTGTGAAGGCGCCAATTTTGGGAGCATGATATCTGAATTTTCGGGATATAACAAGACGCGGGTTGAATTTTAGGGACAAGCCTAACGTGTAGTAATATTGTACTTGTACGTACCAAATCAATTCGCACTTCCCTCAACCAAAAAGAAAACGAAAAAAATAAAACTATTCACACCACACAAAGAGAGAGTCTTGCCCCGTTTTACTATACAAATGCTATTCAAAGCTACTCCCTCCTTCCATCTATATAGGGCCTAATGCGTTTTTCGATGCTAACTTTGACCAAATATTAGAGCAATGATATATGACATGCAACTTACACAAAGCACACCATTAAATTCGTCTATGAAAGGTTCTTTCAATGATATAATTTTCACATTGTGCATGTCATGTACTATTAATATTGTCAATAGTCAAAGGCGGTCTTAAAAATCTCATTACGCCCTTTATAGATGGAAGGAGGGAGTATGAATCCATGTTATGTCCGATTAAATTTTTTTGCTTGCTGTATAATGCATGTAACCTACTCATACCAACATTTTAGTGCATTCCAAATGTCTATACTACCGCTGCAATTCGAACTAAATTTGAATTCGTTTCTCTATTTCAATAAGAATCTACAATCATGATTGTTGCCAACTTCAACCATCATAGTTTCCTTGCTATCCGCCAGATATAAATCAAACGGCCTATAATGCAGGATGGCAGGCACACCATCATCAACAACTCCGTTTTTATAAGAGTAGAGATAAAACATATTAAATGTAGTATACCATGTTCATAACCACACCATGTGTATCACCGTTATATATATTCACACATCCGTCGATTTGAAACACTATGATAAATTCTTCAAATATCCAAATTCGCTTTTTATAATGAAGTATATATGATCTCTATTCGTCTTTTACACCCACACAACCCTCTTATCTTTGTAGCTAGCGCTAACTTTCTCTTGTGCATGCACACGCCCGCATCCCTCTCACCCTCCCTCGGCATTATCTAGCTCCATCGCGCAAATTCGTCTTTTCACTTTAGGTCGTTCACCCACGGTGTGTGTAGGCCCCCCAGCTCCTTCTTTACGGCACACATCGATCGATATGCCTCTCTAGCCAGGTGTGCCTAGCACAAACACAAGCTTCCCCTCTTATCTTGTCACCGTCCATGCCTCACTCCCACCACTCTTTTCATCGTTCTCGTACTCGCACACTCCTCCCCCTCGATATAGTATGCCTCTCGTACCACCTCCTACATGCATCCCTCTCTCTCTATCCTTCTCCTCATGCCTCATTTGCTTCTAACACACACATGCATGTATACCGATCGATCTCCCAACATATACCTAGATCGACTTTAACTACCCCCCCCATCGATCGACGTACCACACAAGTTATGTCTCTCCGTTCTCTTACAAAGGGTGATTGATCTTCCTATGTAGTTACGTCTTCTTACCACAGCCACATTGTCCCCCCTCATCATTCGTGCATGCCTCCTGACCCGTCTCTCACACGCATGTGCACAGACAACAAGCAGCCATCTCCTCTCTTATTGATATTGAGGGCGTGCCCTCTGTTTGTCTAGCAAGCCTATCCCACCATTTGCAAGCTGGTTTTGGAAGTATCTATGAGTCACGGGGACTCAACAATCTTACACCCTCGCGATCAAGACTATTTAAGCTTATGGGTAAGGTAAAGGTATGAGGTGGAGCTGCAGCAAGAGACTAACATATATGGTGGCTAACCTATTCGCAAAAGAGAGCGAGAAGAGAAGGCAAAAGCACGGTCGAACAACTATAATGAAGAAGTGATCCTAAAACAACCTACGTCAAGCATGACTCCAACACCGTGTTCACTTCCCGAACTCCGCCGGAAAGAGACCATCACGGTTACACACGCGGTTGATGTATTTTAATTAAGGTCAACTTCAGGTTTTCTACAACCGGACATTAACAAATTCCCATCTGCCCATAACCGCGGGCACGGCTTTCGAAAGTTCAAATCCCTGCAGGGGAGTCCCAACTTAGCCCACCACAAGCTCTCACGGTCAACGAAGGATATTCCTTCTAGCGGGAAGGCCCGATCAGACTCGGAATCCCGGTTACAAGACATCTCGACAATGGTAAAACAAGTCCAGCAAGACCACCCAATGCGCCGACATCCCGATAGGAGCTGCACATATCTCGTTCTCAGGGCAACACCGAATAAGCAATCCGTACAACTAAAACCAGCCCTCGAGTTTCCCCGAGGTGGCGCTGGAAGGGGCTCTAGTTTGGACCAACACTTAGACAAGCATTGGCCCAGGGGTTTAAAATAAAGATGACCCTTGGGCTAGCCTAACCCAAGGGAAAAAAGGCTAGGTGGCAAATGCTAAAACCAATGTTGGGCCTTGCTGGAGGAGTTTTATTCAAAGTGAACTGTCAAGGGGTTCCCATTATAACCCAACCGCGTAAGGAACGCAAAATCCGGGAACATAACACCGATATGACGGAGACTAGGGTGGCAAGAGTGGAACAAAACACCAGGCAGAATGCCGAGCCTTCCACCCTTTACCAAGTATATATATGCATTAATTAAATAAGAGATAATGTGATATCCCAACAAGTAAACATGTTCCAACAAGGAACAACATCTCCATGTTCCAACAAGGAACAAACTTCAATCTTCACCTGCAACTAACAACGCTATAAGAGGGGCTGAGCAAAGCGGTAACATAGCCAAACAACGGTTTGCTAGGACAAGGTGGGTTAGAGGCTTGGCTTAACAATATGGGAGGCATGATAAGCAAGTGGTAGGTATCGCAGCATAGGCATAGCAAAAGAGCGAGCAACTAGCAAGCAAAGATAGAAGTGATTTCGAGGGTATGGTCATCTTGCCTGAAATCCCGCAAGGAAGAAGAACGAGTTCATGAAGAAGACAAACGGACGTAGTCGAACAGGTCCTCACAAACGCGACGTTAACGGAACCAACCCGAAGAAGCAACATCGGAAAAAAGCAAACAACATAGTAAACAACCACCACATAGACATGGCATGATGCACAAACAAGTATGATGCATGTCCGATTTAAAGAGGGCATGGCATGGCCAAGTGCACAAACAAAACTACAAATTAAGTGGAGCTCAATATGCAACGGGTTGCATATTGACGAAACACCACAATAATTATTTAGTTCGCTCTTGTTTATGTACCCAACAATATTAAATGTTGGTTAGCATGGCATGGGTGAAGCATAAAAGGAACTATCTAACTAAGCAATTTAAATGGGGTCGGATATAACAAACAACAAATCCGGTAAACCCCCATATGCATTAGTAATTTAAATGCAAACAACAATTTAAACATTTTAATTGTTGTTATTATGATGCGGATGACATGGACAAGTTTATGCAATTTTTATTAAAAGTTGACAAGAGCATTATGAAGCATTTGTCACCATGGTGGAAAGGAAAGGGGTGCCACGGCAATGATAACAAAAACGGTGCCATGTCAGCGTTCCGGTTCCGGTAACTCGATTGAGATACCGATGCAAAGGAGAAGTGTGCGGATGCGCGCAAAAGATGGCGGGGCGCTCCCGGATACCGGGTGTCCCATGAGTCGACGATGGTGACAAGGCAAAAGAGGGGCAATGTGCACCGACAATTCGAGCACGGAGCAAGCACGAGCATCTCATACATCACACATTCATTCGTTCACGGGCATCGTCTCGGGGTTATACCTTTGAAGCGTGCAAACGAGATGGTTCGGGTTCGATGGGACGTAGTCGTACTTTTGGTCCTCGGCGACGAAAGAGGTACAGATGTTCTCAAGGCACTTGTCGGTCCGGACTTGGTGTAGTTGTACATGGCAAACGTAGTGGTACTCAGAGTCTCGTCAAAACCCAAGCGACGGTAGTCGTACACGACGCGTTGTGGAAGTAGTTGTACTCGTGAACTTCGGCGGTGGTAGTCGTTCTGGGTTTTGGCGGTTCGTCATGTAGCCGTACATGTTCAACGTGGTACACGGTTCGAAGTCGTGCATGTCCCGTAGATGTTCAGGGTCACCGTGAGGAACTTGTCGAATCCAGGGTCTCAGTCGTTGGTAGTGGTACCCGTTTTGAAGGTGAACTTGACGAACTCGAATCCCTTCGGGGTTGTCGTGGTACTTGGGGTCTTCGGACTCTCCTGTCCCGTTCTTGCGACAATGTAGTGGAAGTAGAGGCACACAGCGTCTTGCCAAAAATCACGGCGGCGGTAGTTGTACACGCGTTGTAGTCGAACTTGATGGAACCAACATCCTCGAGGGTAGTCGTGGTACTCGTCGCATTCTGAAATCGAAGTGGTACTTGGCAATATCCGTGACGGTCTTGACGTTTCGGTGCGGTGTAGTGGTACATGTCAACGGTCATCGTGGTACTTGGTGTCTCACACTTGTCGATCCCGTCGACTCGAAGGGGGTACTTGGTACAATCCGCATAGTCATGCACTTGTCGTCGAGGAACTTGACCGATCCGAGGCTTCCGGAGGCGACGGTAGTGGGATTTGTATCAACATGGTGTAGTAGAACTTGCCGGTGGTGGTTCTTGGCAAAAAACCGAGATGGTCTTGACGTTAACAGCCACAAGCGGGGGTGCACGAAGGATGCGTCTTGCGTTCCTCGCGGAGGTGGTCTTTACCATGGCGTTCCTGCAGTAGCCGGAGAGCTCATGGCCTGCAGCAGCAGCAGCAGCAAGGTGCGGCTCCGATGGAGGGACTTGGCGCGCAGGGCATCGAGGCGAGGAAGAGGCCATGGCAGGAGGCACAGCTCAGCTTTTGGAAGGAGGCACGCTGTGAAGGCATGCCTCGCGGTCCACCAAAAGGAGCAGGAGAGGCGTGCGGGGGAACCACAGCAAGGAGAAGGGAGCAGAGGCATGCCGGAGTAGCTGGTGGCGCCTGGTCACTAGCGAGGAGACAAGCGCGGGGTCGGACACTGCTGCGGGGTACTTGGGACCTGACGACGGCATGACGCGGGCGCCGGGGCCGCCGAAGTTGGCCCCTCGGGTGGAGGTGCGGGGAGGACTCGGCCGTGAGGCCTTGGCATTGGCGCAGCGGAGATGCAGCTTCGCGGCAGCTCGCATGGGAGGACGAAGAAGGAGCAGAGGAGAGGACGGCGCGGGGTCTACAGGATCTGGTGAGGGGCGGCAGCGTCTTGAGCTCCTAGTGGCCGGGAGACAGAGCATAGGAAGGAGGGGAGGGTGACGGGGTCTGGAGGAGGACGAGCGAGGGGGTCTACACTCCCTAGCGATGTGTGCATGTGAGTGAGTGGCGGCGCGGGGGAAAACGAGAGGGATAGGGTGATCGAGCAGAGCTGAGCGAGGGGGAAAATGGGATCGAGCGCGGGGTCTATCTTGGCGGCGCGACGGGAAAACGAGAGGGAGGAGGGAGTCAGGCTAGGGTTCGGTCGAGGCTAGGTTTAGGTGGGTGCAGCTGGGCCTTTGCCTTAGGTTGGTTTGGTGGTGGGCTGGCTGAGCCTAAAGGGCCGGCCTAGAGTTTGGCCTAGGGAGACCTAGGGAGGCCGGCCTGGACTGAGCTACCCTCTCCTACTCCTCTCTAATTTGCTTTAACAGAAGAAAAAACAACTAGAGAGAAGAAAAAAATAAAAATAAAGAGAGGGTTAGGGAAAGAATATTTCAGGAAATAAAATATTCTTAGAGCGCCGAAACTTTGCCCAAATAGAATAACATGGATTGGCAATATTTTAGAGATAGAAAAATAATTCAAGTTTGAATTAGATTCAAACTTGAGCTATTTTTGAATCCAACCAAAACAAGTTGAAAGGATCTGAAAATTGGAGGAGGTGATCCTGGCACAGTCTAGAATTTATAGGAAACGAATGGGCATTAATAGAGAAGGGGGGAAATGGGACGAAGGCATGGGGAAAATATTTGCAAGTGTGTGATGATAATTCCACATAATTGGAATATTTACTATAGCTCTCTAAATATCGAGAGGATAAGTTGTAAAGAGAATCACCATGTGAATTCTCTCGATTTAAATGGATCAAAGATCCATGCCATTTGTTTAGTTGAGTTAAGAAAAAATTAAATGACATGATGGCATGATGCAATGCACCGGATGCAATGATGAATGCAATGAACCAAACAAATCACACGACGAAACCCGGAAACCCTGGAAGGCATCTGCAGCTCCGGTCATGGGGCGTTACACCCACGTAGGTGGTGTATGTATACAAGAAGAAAATAGGTGCACTGTGCATGTACTCACGCTTCGTGCCCAGCCACACCCGCGCGGGTACACGGTGGAGCTCATTTCTCCGCAGAAGCTGAATTTGTTTTTGAAACATCAAGTGGCCAGAGACTCGAAAACTTATTTGCCCATTAGTGACTTGTCAGGGCGGTGGATTTTAGTTTGTACGATAATGTTGCATCCACCTAAAGTAGCGTAAGTTCTTACATAAACTTCCTAGTAATTCCCTCTTCGTAGGTGCAGCATTACTCCTAACATTTGTAATATCAGTTTGAAACTTGCAATATTGCCGTGTCCTATTCCTGCGTTTTCAAAATCCTGTGAGTCAAATAGGTCTTGAGTTGGTGATGATGTTGTGCCTATACTCAGGTGTCATCTCCGGCGCAGGGTCTTGTCACTTCACTGTGAGGAGCAGCACGTAATAATTTGACCAACGGGTAGTACAGTGCTAGTAATCCTACTACTACATTGGTAGTACTACTACTAGTACTAGTAGCACCACCGTTTGGATTTAGGAGTGCTACCACGTCCACCGACACCGAGGAACGTCTCTAGGTAGTATTGCTTGAGGCCGCCAGGGCGAGAGGCCGCTTGGACGACAGCTTCGTCTCCTTGTTCGACGAGGTCCTCGTCGGTTTCCTCGACAAGTTCACCGTCGTCAAGAAGCTTGCGGACGACTTTGACGTAAGCCTCCAGCCGACGCGCCCAGGCTCTGCGATGCCCGCCACCCTCAACGGCCACTATGGTAACAACCTCTTCGACGCACTGGTGGCCCTGCGACTGCCCGCCGTCGTGCCGGAGAATGTCCACCTCGAGGTCGCGCTCGCTGCGTAGCGCCTGGTGCAGCAAGACACCATCGACATAATCACCCACGTCTACGCGCAAATCATCCCTAAGGACTACTACATGCAAGGGGAGGACGATAGGACGCTGGCCTTCTTGGAGCGCAGGGCAACCTTGGACGGCACTGTTTAGAAGCACGTTGAGCTCGCCGCCAACGCCGCTGCTCCTCACACGTCGGTTGGTGACCCGGCGCACTAGGGCGTGAGGATGTCGTTGAACATTGATGGATCCATATGTATTTTTATCTTTCCGCCAAATCCATGTAGTAGTATATGATACTACAGTAATTATCTTGTCGGATGGCTGAGAAAATAGAAGGGAGAAGAGATGGTTGTAGCACAGACTCCAAGAAAATTGGTGTCGGATGGGACTCATGTGGGTGGCGTGTGCCATACTGCTAGACGTGAATGCTACTGAGTTATGGCCCATGCCACCCCACTATATCGAGCCAATGGCCCTGTTTGGATACTCTAACACAGTTAGAGTTAGATTTATTTTCTAACCCACTCTAACCCAAATAAGCACCTCTCCACCGGGATAGTTGGGTTAGATGAAACTAACCCACTCTAACCCTCCCTGTTTGGATACTTTTGGGTTATTTGAGCCTTCAACTAACCCAAACTAGATCTAACCCCATGATCCAAAAAGGGCCATATCGAGGTACGTAGAACAAATTTCCTGCAGTCCGTGCTCAGCCCTCCTCTATCTCTCTTCTCAGCCAGCCAGCGGACGCGCGGAGCCTATCATCTGTTTGCTCACATGCGGCCCCACATGTTAGTGAAAATGCAAGAGGACCCACTGAACCTGCACATCTTTCACCTCGACGTGCTGGTGATGAAAAACAAATCCAATAAAGATCTTCGGTGGCCGCTTTTGGAGTTACTCAAGAGTAGTAAGATTCTATTTATGGTTTAACCCAAGATGCACATCTCGTGGCTTCAACTGCCACTCTATTTTCTTTCATGACACGACCTGGATGCTGGATGTCCCACATGTCAGCAAAAGGAGGAAGAACCTGACCAAATATTCGGTTCTGCTATCGGATGAGATTAGTGCACTTGTTGATACTCCTACTAGAATAGAGGATAGACATGAGACTAGATGCGAGGAAGCAACGTCTACTTCTTTACACTCGAAGAAGAAAGAAGCACGCAAGATCGAGCCTCCACAGATCAACAATGAATGCATCGAGAAGAAACTAATCCAACTTACAGGAGTAGTAAAATGTATCCTTGTGGTTCTTGTTTTCTTTGGTCTTGCTTTTCTTGTCAAAATTATCGTTGGAGTTCATGCAAAACGGAGGTCCGTTTGGGGTCATGCGTTGGAGTTAGCCTTACAAGTGGGACCACAGTTAAGGAAACCGACTATCGGCAAACCCCCACCTCGCCCGCTGCACGATGGCTGAAGTTAGGGAAACAACGAGGTTGAAGAGATTGCTCTAGCACGGACTCCAAGAAATAATATGGTGTTAGATGGATGTCGTGGTGGTGGCGTGTGCCGTACTCCTGGACGTGAATGCTAGTTCTTGCCCATGCCACCCTACTACTCCTACTACTTACTCCTACTAGTATATAGTATACTAGTATCAAGGATTCGAGGTGCTGGTTACGTACAACGAACACATTAACATATGGCTACAGTAAAAACACCCGCCCGACGCGCGAAGCATGTGAAGCTAGTACAAATTTAGAGAAGCGACTCGAAAGCCATTCATAAATTTAGTAAGTTTATCACAGACATATCATTTTATTACATACAACAGGTCATCAACCCACATCGATAACGAGGATACATTATAAATACTAAAGTTTTCACCACACAACAAATAACAAGCCATGAAATGAACTTCAACTCAACCATTCCGCGGTGTTGGAAACACTTGCTTTGAACCACAAGTCATTCTCTGGGATGGGCCATCTGTTGTTGATCTGGAGACCAATGCAGGACCGATCATCCAGGCTGAAGCGGCCTACTATATCAGTACGAGGGTAGGGAACCACCCAAATGTCCGAGGTATAGACACAGTTGCTTCTCATAAATGTGTCAACAGCAGTTGGATCGCCTTTCACCATCATCGGATAGTTTTGTCCAAGGAAGAGCGAGTTTTCTCCAAGACTATGAATTCTGTGCTAGGGAGAAGGAGTTGGCGCTAGCACACTAGTATCCATCCCGAATACCATGCAACGGGTGTTGGAATAGGTCCGGAGAGTGCGACCATGGGAGACACCTGCTTCCTTAGCAGTAACATCATCAGTTGGTTGTATACACACAAGAAGAGGTGATCCATCGGAATTAGTTGCCAGGCGCCACAGAGTATATCGGCGCTGCTCGTCCTCATGCTCACCATCGACATCTCCCCCTTGGTTAAAAAATTTCAAGTATAGGTGGTGGGATGTTCACAGGACCTTGGAAACACAAGAAGAAGGTTAATTAGTAAAGGGAAACTTGCTAACCCGCATGCATGTGGATGAAACAATTATAATTACGGTGGAAGACAAATGTACTGAAACTACTAGGATGCCATGCAAAAATAGTGCCACGAGTGGTGGCAGCAAACACAAGGCCCTCGTATTGAATTGCATCACAGTACTCATCCGTGTACAGAAACTGATTTTTGAGCAATATCCATTGAGTCGAACCACGAAGGACGGCAACAAGCTTGTCAAAGATAGCAACAACTTGATAGTTGTTGTAATTCCAAGAGCGTTTGGGAACTCGACAAATTGCTATCTTCCGTAGAAGACAGTCACCATGATTGTATTTGAACATGCGTACATTACCAGTGTGCTCAACCTCTGGGCAGTGTGCTGAGATTTTTGGAAGTGGAACCCGGTGACGAGTGTACACATTCACAAGTTCCCACTCGTAGTTGGACCCAATGTAAACAACCCAATATCCATTTGCGCCCGCCCAAGCCTTTCCCTCAAGCGATGGCATCTTAACATCATACGTACCATTATCAAGCGGCATCAACTGGCACAGGGCGAGGCCTCTGTCGTGCCGGCGCCAGTCATCAGGGTCACGGCGAAGAAGATAGGGGAGATCAAACCGCTCCTTGACTCTTGGGTTCTTTGTAATGATGTTATTAGTTGAGTTGAGAATGGGCTTGAACGAACCTGCGATGCTAGCCGAGGTGATGACGTCGCATCGATCAATGAGTTCCTCCACCACGTCATCTTTCAGATCGGGGCAAGAATAACGGGGTTGTTTCCGGCCTGTTCCCTCCATGGAGGAGATGATCGAACAATGGCAGAAGAAAGGGTGAAGGGGTGAAGGAAAATGGAGGAGGGAGAGGAAGAGCGTGCGACAGCAGTTCCAAATCGAGAGGGAAAGGCGAAGAGTCGGTGGACGGTTGCGAGTTTGCCACGGTTCACGAAGAGGCGCCCCGGCCTACACGTCCGTTCGGAAATACTCCTACTACTCGTCGTCGTCTCACTGATATGTTGGAACGGGACCACATGTCAACGAAACATGGTGTGTAATTTCTCGTGCAAAATTCGATCTGGCCGCGTTGGCTCGAGGTGCCGCATTAGTTATTGACCTTTATTTTTTTAATGGCGTGCCGATCAGTTTTGAAGCACGACTAACTGGTACTGTACGTGGAGAGGATGACAGCAGGGACCCGCCAAGGTCATGGCAGTACACAAGCAAGTGCCTCCTTATTTCAAGCCAATTAAAAAATGGCTCCTCCTAGTGGATTTCTGACATCTGGGTCCCATGCCATTGTCAACATAGTTAATAAACGAGAGAATTGCACAACGAGCGGCTGACACCAGGGACCCAGCAGCTCACCCAGTTATTTTTGTTTTGGGTTAATTTGATAAATGCCCCTCCAAATCTGGTGTATCCGAGAAATGCCACTACAATTTCCAAACTTTCAAAAATGCCATTTCATGCCATTTCTAGTGGCATTTTTCGAAGTCTGGAGTGGCGTTTTTCAAAGTTTGCAAACTGCAGTGGCGTTTTTCAAAGTTTGCAAAAATTGCAGTGGCATTTTTCAAAGTTTGGAAATTGCAGTGGCATTCTTATTAATCGCCATAATTGGAGTGGCATTTATCTAATTTGTTTTTTAGACGGAAGCAGGGTGTCAACTAGGCTGTGCGGGACACTCTGGCCTGTCTAGACAACCTTTTCTTTTATGTTTACCACAGACTAGCCCAGTAGTTTTTTTTTCTTTCTGAAAATGGCTACCCAGTTCTTTTGTGATTTGTCAAGTAAGTCGCTTTATCAGGCCTGCTGGGCTGCAAATCTTTCAAGACGAGGAGAGCTTCATTCGGCTGGCCGAGAAAATGGCCTATCAGTAATGAGAAATTGGCTGTACATTTTTAAAACACATCAAACCGGCAATTATTTTCAAATATCTTTTTTTCACTTTGAGATATTAAATTGCATTGATATTTATGCGTGGACAATTTATTGGATTTTATATTGATATACATTTATTTTTAAAATCAGTCTGAATGTGACTCGAAATTTCGGGATTAAAAACAGTTCAGACCGCACCGACATATGCAAAATTTCGTATAATTTTTTAACTGTGGCCACAATATGGGTTGTAATGCTAACATAAAGAATATGGGCTCCAAAAAACACATAAGAATTAGCAAATGGGTTGTAAATTATTTGAAATAATGGTAGATGGGATGTATGCTGTTTTCCACATATTTGAGGCTTTCCACAGATGGCCTATATACCATACGATGTCCATCCAACGGCCGTACTGCTTCTTCAACCTCTGGTCTTCTTGCTCCAGCCGCCCAAAGCAGCGCCGGTCGTGCCGCCTACTCCTGCCTCCCGTGGCTGGCTGTGCTTCCGCGGAGGCCTCACCGCCCCCATACTACTCCCTCCGCTGGCCAGGCCATCCCTCCACTCCACTCACCCACACCCCCTGTTATTCTACGGCGACGACAGCGCAGCCGAACCAGTGAACCCTCGTACTCCTCTCCGCGTGGGCATCCACTGCCGCGTCTTCCTCGCGTCGTCCCCTTCCTAGGCGTCACCATCGTCCACTGCCATGGTGCTGTCGGCGCGGCGTGGTCAATGTGGTCAACGACCGAATTCCATCGGAAGAATACTGTACGTGGAGAGGCTGACAGCTGGGTCCACGGCAGCCGCAAGGAAGTGCCTCCTTATTACGCGGAAAATAATTATTCCTCCACCTCACAGCAGGGACCCACTGGACGCCCACCAGTATATCGCGAAAAAAACGTTTGCCCCTGACTGCTCGGACCCACTCGACAGGCCACCGTATTTCGCAAAAAAACGTTCCCCCTGCTGTCAGCTCGGACCCACCGGAAGTGCCTCCTTATTACGCACAAAAAAATAAATACCCCCTGCTAGCTGGGACCCACCTTAGTGGCAGGCTGACTTGTGGGCCTACTAAGTTGACGGGGACAGAGGGCTTTGTCAACTTAGTCAATATGCATGATTCTAGCTCCAGTGACCGTACGATGTCCATCCAACGGCCATAGTGCTTCTTCAACCTCTGGTCTTCTTGCTCCAGCCGCCCAAACCAGCGCCGGTCGTGCCTCGTGCTCCTGCCACCCATGGCCGGCTGTGATGCGGCGGAGGCCTCACCACCCCTACTACTCCCACCGCTGGCCAGGCCATCCCTCTACTCACCCACACCCCCTGTTATTCTGCGGCGATGGCAGCCTCACACCGCAGCGAACCAGTGAACCCTCATACTCCTCTACGCGTGGGCATCCACTGCCGCGTCTTCCCCGGCTCCGCGTTGTCCCCTTCCTAGGCCTCGCCGTCGTCCACCGCCCTGGTGCTCTCGGTGCGGCGTGGTCAACGTGGTCATGGAACGGCTTCCATCGGACGTGGAGTGTACGTGGAGAGGCTGATAGCTGGGTCCACGGCCGCAACAAGGAAGTGTCTCCTTATTACATGCAAAATAATTATTCCTCCACCTGACAGTGGGGATCCACCAGACGGGCCACCAGTATTTTGCAAAACAAATCTTTTCCTCCTGACTACTGGGGCCCACCGGACGGGCCACAGTATTTCGTGAAAAAAACCGTCCCCCCCCCCCCCCCCCCCCCCCCCCCGCTATCAGCTCGGACCCACCGGAAGTGCCTCCTTATTACGCACAAAAAAATGAATACTCCCTCGGCTAGTTGGGACCCACCTTGCTGGGAGGCTGACTTGTAGGCCTACTAAGTTGATGGGGACGAAGGGCTTTGTCAGCTTAGTCAATATGAACGATTCTAGCTCCAATGACCGTACAATGTCCATCCAATGGCCGTAGTGCTTCTTCAACCTCTGGTCTTCTTGCTCCAGCCGCCCAAAGCAGCGCCGGTCGTGCCGCATGCTCCTGCCTCCCATGGCCAGCTGTGCTGCCGCAGAGGCCTCACCGCCCCCTACTATTCCCACCGCTGCCTAGGCCCTGCAGCGACGGCAGCCTCACACCGCAGCCGAACTAGTGAACCCTCGTAGTCCTCTCCGTGCGGGCTTCCACTACCGCGTCGTCCCCTTCCTAGGCCTCGCCGTCGTCCACCGTCGTGGTGCTCTCCGCGCGGCGTGGTCAACATGGTCAAGGAACGACTTCCATCGAAAGAGTACTGTACGTGGAGAGGCTGGCAGCTGGGTCCACGGTCACAGCCTAGTTTTTTTGTGATTTGCCAAGTAAGTCGCTTTGTCAGGACTGTTGTGCTGCAAATCTTTCAAGACGAGGAGAGCTTTCATTCGGCTGGCCGAGAAAATGGCCCATCAGTAATGAGAAATGGGTTGTACATTTTTAAAACACATCAAACCGGCAACTAGTTTCAAATATCTTTTTTTCATTTCAAGATTTTAAATTACATTAATTTTTATATGTGGAGAATTTGTTGGATTTTATATTGATATACATTTATTTTTAAAATCAGTTTGAATGTGAGTCGAAATTTCGGGATTAAAAACAGTTCGGACCGCACCGAAATATGCAAAATTTCATATAATTTTTTAACTGTTGCCACAATATGGGCTGTAATGCTAACAAAAAGAATATGGGCTCCAAAAAAACCTTAAGAATTAGCAAATGGGCTGTAAATTATTAGGAATAATGGCAGATGGGCTGTATGCTGTTTTCCACAGATTTGAGGCTTTCCTAAAAAAGGTTGACGCACAAACACTGACTGTTGGATGTCCATCCAACGGCCGCCGTGCTTCTTCAATCTCTGCTCTTCCTGCTCCAGCCACTCAAACAAGCGCCGACGGGACTGCCTGCTCCCTCCTCCTCGCGGCCGGCTGTGCTGCCGCGCAGGCCTCACTGCCCGACCGTACTCCCATCGCTAGCCTAGCCATCCCTCTACTCACCCACACCTGCTGCTATTCTCTAGCGATGGCAGATGAACCAGTAAACCCTCGTACAGTCGTACTCCCCTCCGCGTGGGAAACAACTGCCGAGTCTTCCCTGCCTCTGTGTCGTCCCCTTCCTAGGCCTCACCGTCGTCCACCGCCCTGGTGCTCTCGGCGCGGCATGGTCAACGTGGTCAAGGAATGACTTCCATCGGACGTGGACTGTACGTGGAGATGCTGACAGCTGGGTCCACGGCCGCAGCAAGGAAGTGCCTCCTTATTACGCGGAAAATAATGATTCCTCCACCTGACAGCTGGGACCGACCGGACGGGCCACTGTATTTCGCGGAAAAAACGTTTCCCCCTGACTGTTGGGACCCACCAGCTACATCATCGCACGCAAGGAAGTGCGTCCGAGCAAAAAAAACGATTCACCCCCTGACTGCTGGGACCCACCAGCTACGTCTTCGCAGGCAAGGAAGTGCCTGACAGTCGGGACCCACCTGGTCGAACCATATGTAGTGTTGTCATTCTGGTCGCGAACGTGTACGTACATACTGGTCGATGTAGAGGCGTGCACGTAGCATGTACACGTACGTACAGCGGCTAGGGTGCAAGAAAGAAAATACGGCCACGTATGTGTACATACGGGCGGGGTCTCGAACGCCTACTCGCGCATACGTACGGCGAGGGCTCGTGTACATGGCTGGGTCGGAACGGAGAAATAGAGTCGTCGTCGTGTTCATGAGGAGGCAACGGAATGCGTCGTGTTCGTGGGGAGGCAACGGAATGCGTCGTGTTCATGGGGAAGCAACGGAATGCGTTGTGTTCATCGGGAGGCAACGGAACGTGTGGGAGCCAACCGGCTGAGTCGGAACGGAATGCGTGGTCGTGTTCATCAGGAGGGCTTGGATGGAACAGGCGATGGAAACGAGGCCTGGCGTACCACACAATGGAGGAAACGGACCTCCTACGTTTGGAACGGGGTCCTGTTGATCGGGAGGGGTCTGGAGTACCGCAAAATGGAGGAAACGGACCTCCTACGGTCGAAACGGGGGTCCTGTTCATCAGGAGTGGTGTGGCGTACCGCAAAACGGAGGAAACGAACTTGTGTTGGAGCGCTACGGTCGAAACGGGGGTCCTGTTCATCGGGAGGGGTGTGGCGTACCGCAAAATGGGACTCCACGGGATACTGTTCATCTCCACCATCGACCCCCTCCAGCCTCCACGAGCTACTATTCATCCACCGTCGACCTCCTCCAGCCTCCACCTACGATTGTTCATCCACGGGCTCCTGTTCATCCAGCCTCCACCGCGCACTACTCCACCGGCTACTGTTCAACCAGCCCTCTCCACGGGCTCCTGTTCAACCACCCCTCCACGGGCTACTGTTCATCCTGCCCTCCACTGTCTACTGTTCATCCTGCCCCCCACGGGGTGGTCCTGTTCATCCAGCCCTCCATGGGTCCTGTTCATCCAGCCCCAACTGGCTCGATCGATCGGGGTCCTGTTCATCCAGAGGCAACACCACGGGGTCATGTTCATCCACCCCCACCGGGAACTATTCATCCAACCCCCCCCCCCCCCCCCCCCCCCCCCCCCCGCAACGCTCGCCGTTCATCCAGAGGCAGCATCGATCGGCTTCAGTTAGCAGCAGTAGCGAAGGAATCGCTCGATCGGGTTCAGTTAATAGCCATCGATTGATCGCTCGGGTTCAGTAACGCGTAGCCTGCTATGCAATCGCTTGGGTTCAGTTAGAGCCCAATGCCTCGCACACACGCGCGTACATGTACAAGAGAAACGCGCATCGCTCGGCCCCCAACCTCCCACCGTAACCGGGAACTCCCTGAAATTTTCCTCCCCCTCGCTTCTACCATAGTTTTTTCTGTCATGGACGGCCCAAAGAATGTCATGCAGCTGCATCTCCGGCCCGCCCAGGACGAAAAGCCCATTTTCTGTCATGATTTTTTGTCATAGAAGTAGGAGCCCACCACATCTATGATGATACCGGGTTTTGTCACAATTATCGTCATAGAAGTGTCATATGTATGACAGAAAAAAAATTGTTCGGCCCAAAATGTCACGGATGTGTCTTTTTTTTGTAGTGAGGGGACATGATGTTTACCCAGGTTCGTGCCCTCTTGATGGAGGTAAAACCCTACGTCCTGCTTGATTAATATTGATGAGTATGGGGTTATTAGAGTTGATCTACCACGAGATCGCAATGGCTAAAACCCTAGAAGTCTAGACTATGTGATTGTGATTGTCTCTACGGACTAAACCCTCTGGTTTATATAGACACCGGAGGGGACTAGGGTTGTACAAAGTCGGTTACAGAGAAAGGAATCTTCATATCCGAACGCCAAGCTTGCCATCCATGCCAAGGAGAGCCCATCCAGACACAAGTGAGAGTCTTCGGTCTTGTATCTTCGTTGCCCATCAGTCAGGCCCATGTCCAATAGGCCGGACGCCTGAGGACCCCTTAGTCCTGGACTCCCTTAGTAGCCCCTAAACCAGGCTTCAACGACGAGGTATCCGGCGCGCAGATTGTCTTCGGCATTGCAAGGCAGGTTCCTCCTCCGAATACTCCGACACAGTCTTCGAACCCAAAGATCATGTCTGGATCTGCAAAACAAGTACCACACACCACTGT